>NC_056583.1:10642129-10934629 GCF_018340385.1 Cyprinus carpio
GCACAGTATAAGGCTAAATCCTCTCTTCATAAAAAATTACATTTTAGAATGAGATCTGTTTTATATCAGTCCTTTATACCGAGGTGATGAAAGATCAGAAAGAGGAGAAAATCCAAACTGACCAAAATTAATGCATGAATAAATAGTAATACAGTATCTGTAAAACTCGATTCTGGTTGGTCGATTGTGATTATTCTGTAGTCATATGTTTTTAAAGCTTATAATAATTGACTAGTGTCCCAGTTGATTCCCCAAAGCTGTGCCACTTATTTATCAGATGGTTCCTTTCTTTACATATAAAATAAAAATAGTTATTTTCAGCTCATTGTCATCTTCTCCCTACATATCCATTCAAGTCTTTATAAAACCATTAATGGACTCTAATTAGAGGCATTTATAGTGTAGGTGGTCACAGTTTTTTGTGCTCCCTATAAATCCGAAAACTACTGGTGAATAAATTTGCATTTATAAATAAATTAATGAATAAATAAATATACATATCTAAACTAAATCTGAGAAGTCAACAACTACACAATGAACTGTTGGAACTGTTCTTGTTTCACTTTTGTTTTATTTCACTTTGAAGCAGTAATACAAAGCATTTTTTGTCTTTTTCCAAATTCAATAAAGATGTAGTCTTCTGACATGAATCCTCTGAACTTCAAAAGCACCATCAACTTTTCGTTTCATAAGCGTGAAGTCAGTTTACTCTCCAGACCTTGGTAAAATAGCTCTTGTAAGTGTACTTAGGTAAGGCAGCATGGTAAAGGCAAGGAAAATGTATAAAGAAAAGCTAACAGTGAGCACGATCCCTTACATTTTTCTCTCCCACATCAATCAGAATCAGGTTCCAAATGTTTTTGAAAAAGAGCATGAAGCAGTGTCACCATGTAACTGTTCAGCAAGCGGTTCACACTAGATAATGTCTGATAGTGTTGATCATTAAAGGGTTAGTTCACCCCAAAATGAAAATTATGTCATTAATTACTCACCCTCATGTTGTTCCAAACCCGTAAGACCTTCATTTACCTTCGGAACACAAATGAAGATATATTTGATGAAATCGGAGAGCTATCTGACCCTCCATGGACAGTAACACAACTGAAATGTTCCCAGGTCCAGAAATGTAGTAAATACATGAGTAAAACAGTCCATGTGACATTACTGGCTCAACTTCAGTTTTGTGATGCTACAAGAATACTTTTTTTGCGCAAAGAAAACAAAAATAGCAATTTACTCAACCATTCTTCTCCTCCGAGTTACGTCGTCCGCCATTTTAGAAAGTATTACAATGTATACGCAAGCTTTCCCCTAAGAGTAAACTAGGGCTGGGCGATATATCACATGTGATTGTCACGCACATTTTGTCAGTAAAGCCGGTTCCCTGATTACCGCTAAATCACCATCACCTGCTTTCAAATGGAGCGGCATTTAATAGACAGAGCTGTAGTTCACTGACAAGCTACGCAATATCGTGTTCATTATCGAAGGCGATTCATCTGCGATAATGAATGCGATATTGTGTAGCTTGTCAGTGATCTACGGCTCTGTATATTAAATGCCGCTCCATTTGAAAGCAGGTGATGCCGATTTAGCGGTAATCAGGGCTTTACTGACGAAATGCGCGTGACAATCGCATGCGATATATCGCCCAGCCCTAGCGTAAACAACGCTTATTACGCAAATTACGTTCATGCGCGCCTTTCCCCTGAACGTAAACAATGCTGACTATGTCCAATACGTTCTTGGGTAAAAATGGTGGAAAAATGGTTTCTCCAAAATGTTGGAAGACGTAATTTGGGGGAGAAGAATGGTTGAGTAAATTATGTGATTTTTGTTTTCTTTGCACAAAAAAAAAAAAAGTATCCACATAGAATCGCAAAACTGAAGTTGAGCCACTGATGCCTATTTTACGGTTTTACCCATGTATTTACTACAATTCTGGACCTGGGAACATTTCAGTTGTGTTGCTGTCTATGGAGGGTCAGATAGCTCTCAGATTTCATAAAAAATATCTTAATTTGTGTTCCTAAGATGAACGAATGACATGAGGGTGAGTAATTAATGACATAATTTTCATTTTGGGGAGAACTAAACCTTTAATAAATCGCGTGTGTATTTTAAGGCTATGATCAAGAGTTTATAGAATACAAGACAAAGAGGGGAAAATGTAAGCAATTATGTCTCCTCTTAGCTATCATACAGTAAGGCTAACATCCAAGTGGCTCATTTTTCCCCACTATGGTACCATATCAGGGGTAAAAGGAGGGAAATACAAAGCTATCACTGTCAAGGCCTGGTAAACATACAAACAAAGCCATAACATAAATTTCCCATACCAGAATATCACTAAAGCACATATTTTGACCTTTTCCATAACAAAAACTGAACACTTTACTTCTAATTTTCGCAATCAAATGTCCAATAATAAATGACCTCTTTCACATATGAACAAATCAGGATTACTTTTACACATAAGCTGAGGTCCAGTCATATTAATGCCCAAAAATTCTGAAATTATTAGCTGTGAAAGGCAGAAAACTAATCATTTGACCAAAGAATTGCATGTAACTAGTTTCCAAACTGGAAACGTAAGGCTTGCAAATGAAAAAAAAAAGGAATGTACTGTATTTGTACTGTATTAGATGACTGGAGACCTGCAGTCACAAGCTTTACATAAAGCCACAGTTTTTCTTTCTTTTCTTTTTTTTAAGTGTCTTTCATCTTTTAAATTGAGTAATTGCTTTGTTTAGCTAAGGCCACTTAAGACTCACCTCCAAGTACCTCATAACAAACAAATTAGTTTCTTGTTTCTCAACTCAGTTCCTCATGCAATACAGGCCTTCTTTTTTTTGCTGCCATCACGAAAAGGCATGTTTAAATAAACGTCCAACATCATTTCCCTGGTCACACTGGGATTGTTGATCGTCTTAAGCATGGGGTATTCGAGAAGTACAGCAAAGATGATAAACACTTTGGTAATGGTGAGAAGAGCAGCCCTTTAGCAAACCTTTGGTCAAGGGAAAAGGTGTTTGGGGTCAAGGCCATTTTTACAGGACGGTGCTCTCTGTGTCGAGGTCTGTGTCCTTGAGTTGGGTAACAGGCTTCTCAACGGTGATATCAGGAACAAGAGCTCGACCCAGTGGTTTAAATGTCATCCCCGCATCTGAAAACACAAGATTAGGAAGTCAGACCATAATTCCTAGATTCCTAAAATATTTGTTTTTATTATGACAGGTGGTCTAATCAATTTGTTAAGCACATACAGTATTTATTGACTGTAACTGGGCATCTGTATAAAAAAATAAACAAAATAAAGTGCTTTACTGTTTTTCTGCCTTTCTTGTAAAACAGTAAATTTGAAAATTCATGGATCAGCTTTATGAGGATAAAATGAGGATATAAGGGAAAACATACTATATAGTTTTCTTTTAACAGATAATTTTTTAAAAGTAGAACCTATTCAATGACTATACAATAATTAATAATAAAAAAATAAATATAATATTTTATTATAAAATTATAACAATTAAACCAATAAATAACTATTACTATAGTAATAATACTACTGTGCTGTAAAATAAAATTGTATTTAATAATAATAACAACAATGCAAATTTTATTTTACAGAATAACAATAAAATTACAATACTAATATTCATACAGTCTTTATAACATTCAAACTGGAATTTTTTGTCAAACAATGACAAGTTTGCATCCCTGCTTCCACTGCTATGCTGCACATCAAGTATATCTGCAACATATCTCACTCAAACATAAATGGTGGAATTATGTAATATTATTAACATAACCGATGTTAAATAAGTTATAGCAGTGTATTCGTTTTGGGTAAAACCAGTCATGTAGCACTTATTGGTTGACATTGTAGACCAATAACTACACAATAAAAAAAAAAAATAGAAAAAAAATTAAGTAAAAAAGGGTAAATATTGTAAAAATCGATTAATTTATCAGTCAATCTCTACTGACATGTACCAAAATGCTCTCATGACACTGGGACAGCCACAGTTTTCAGAGCAAGGTTGTTAGCTGTTAAATACAATTCTAAAATGTTAGCGAGTTAAGCATTAACTTATATTGTTATTAAACTTTTTATAAATAAATACGTCCTGACCTCAGTGACAGTTCATCTCGGTGTAGTATTTAGTAGTGAAATCATGTCTTTATAAACTAAAGCCATGTATTAAACTATTAAAAAAATATTGGTTTTACAATTGAATCCACTTTTTTTATTTCATATGTAGCTTGTTGCCTTCCTAAATCGATATTCTATTCAGCTTTCAGACACAGTCTTCATGTGCCCTGAAACCTTATGTAACTCACAGAAAAAAACAGATGCTTAGAGTGACAGAAATAAAAGAGCTTCACCCATTGTTTTGAAGGCAGCACTGCAAATTCCATTGCTGTCGCTTCCTGTGGCTGGAGGCTGGGGCGGAGGGGGAACAGTAGGTCTGTTACGTGGTTTAGGCACAGGCCTCGGGCGAGGAAGCGATCCTGACTGGAACACTGGGGGAGTGGTGGGGCTGGGGCTGTCGTGAAACACTGCTGTGGGCGGAGGGGTGCTCGGTGGAGTGGGAGTGCTGGGAGGGGAGGGGTCTTCTCCAGGGTCAGCTGGAGCACTGGGTTGGGGAGGGGGCGTGGCCTGTGTGGGAGGCTGTGGGGGCGGATGGTTGGGTGCCTGAATTGGGGGCTGGTTGCTTGGGTGGCGACGAGGGGTCGTGTTGGTTTGAGCCTGTGGTTGTGTGGGGCTCAGATTGGTCGGAGAGTAACTAGAAAGCGGTCTAGGGGAGGGGCTGAGGGACTGAGGGGTGCCTGAAGAGGCTTGCTGTACTGACTGATTGGCTGCTTGGCCTGGTGGAGGGTTGGCTGGTTTAGGAGGAGCTGGGGCCGGCTTCTTTGAACCTATAAATAAAAAGAGAATTTTAAACGAGCTCTTTCTGATGTTCTGAGCTGTTCTCATCATATAACACCCTGTCTACACCAGACGTGACTGTTATCGTGCTAAGGCTTCAGGCCGTTTACACTGGATGCTGAAAATCCATTTGTCCGTTGTGTCAGAAGTATCGCGAGCACTTGGAATACGTCAGAATTAGAACATGTCAACTCGCGTCGGAGTAAGATGGGTGCTGAGTCCAGGTCCAACCTTGATCCAACACACCTGTCTGAAATTATCAAGTGCTCCTGAAGATCGTAATTAGCTGGTTCAGTTTTGTTTGATCAAGGTTGGCGTTGAACTTTGCAGGACCTCCAAGAACAGGACTGGGCATCCCTGGTGTAAACTTCTGAGGTTAGTCTACTGACCTCTCTGTGCCATGTGAGGACTGGGTCCTGTAGATCCAGCCACAGGGGTCCCCAAACTCAGCTGTCCTGATCCTCCAGTGCCATTTCTCTGAGCTGGAGGAGTGGACGCAGGGTCTCGGATCTTTGAACTGTTAAGCAAATGGAGAAAAAAAATATAAATCAGTCATATTTATTAAATTATATTTATTTGACATTCCACAACATGCAAATTCCACAAATACAAACGTAAGCCTTTTTGTGATGGAAAATTTTAATATTAAGTTTGAAATGGTTTCAGAAAAAATTAAGATTAAGCTTGTCAACAGGGCAGTAGGTAGACATATGTACCATATCTACACCTAAAACAGTGGTTCTCAACCTTTTTGACTTCAAATATCTCCATTATCCAAACAAGGATATTAAAAAAAAAAAAAATCCTTCCCCCACATATACATACATATATATATATATATATATAAAACATTCAACTTTATCTGCATACATGTAAGTATACCCATGTAAAGCGCGATATGTACTATATAGCAAATCTCAACTGCCTGTTTTTTTTGTTGCACAATATAACTATATTATCGACCAGCTCTTCATATAAATTTGAATAAATAAGTATATCCGCAAACACAAAGTTTACTTGCGTAGGGCAATATATACTATATCTGAACTATTTGATTGCTTGTATCGTTGTAAAATGTTAACCTATATTATTGCCCAGCTCTTATCGGCTAAATGCAACTATAAACCCTGAAGATATTAAAATATTACAAACATTAACATGATTATTTTCTGTAAAGATTAAATTGGTAAAGCATTGGAACTAATTTACTCCTTGCTTCCACTGCATATTTTTTATTTTTTTGTTAAATAATTTTTTCTGCACTTTGTATTACCACAGTGTATGAAATGTGCTATATAAATAAACCTTGCCTTTGCTAAAGCTGATTTGAAACAATGTGTATTGTGAAGCGAGAACCACGGTCCTTAAGGTTACATAAGGTGTCAAATTGTTGTCTAATTACTAATGTGAACCTTTAAGGTACTTGGTTGCATTTAAATTCATTGCAATATTAGCTTCACTTGCTATTACATGGCAGATAAAGATTAAAGAGCCAATATAGTAAATACAATATGTTTTTTTGTTTTTTTATAAAATTCAACTTTCAACAGGATTCTGTACATATAATTCTATAAAAGATTCTTTAAATGTACGTGTGATAAAAATGAATTTTAAGTTTCTAATATATTAGAAAAAGAAAAGACACAAAGGTCCACCTTTGAGGGTACTATCCCATTGACAAGCTGATTTTACACATTTTCTCTTTCAATTTAAGCCAATAAAAGCTGTTTTGTTGTGATGGAGCAGGAGCAGCAGCATGAACAGTCAAATACTACTCTCTCTATATTGTTAAACTCCCCTTTACTCACAGAATAATTTGATCAATCATTGCTATTTGCCATCTGTTGCTAACTTATTTAATTCTGGGTTGTTATAGATCACAACAATGTAAACCACTGGAAAAAAGGGAGATCCGTTTTGGCCGTCCACAGCTATTCCATGTGCATGCAGGGCTGATTCAGTCATGCACTGCACTGGTCCGGAATGGCCCGGAACGTTGCAGGAGTCTTACCTGATCTCCTCAGTATGCTGAGCTAGAAGCTGCTGTGCTGCTGCCAGGGCGGCCATCCCCAGCACCAGCCCGGGCTGACAGCTCTCTAAGCCCAGGCCCACCTGCGCAGGCTGCTGCAGCAGGAGTTCAGCCATAGGCTGACCCCCTGCACTACCTGCAGCCTCCACAGGGGGCAGCGGGGGCTGGAAGGCAGGCGAAGCGTGCTGCTTTCTAGGTACAGTATTGCCTCTACGAGGATTGTGGTCCATTAATTTATTAGCAGAGCTACAGAAAGAGAAGACAGCAGAGATACCACTAGTGCTAATAAGTTCCCAGGAGAGCGACACCACAGAAACCAAGAGGGTAATCTGCATTGGTAGAAATCCCATTTAGACCAAAGACATTGCAGGGTCAAGAGGGAAAAGCAAGAGATTTATCAGTAGAACAGACAACACAGGAGAGGTTAATGGTGAGTGTAATATGATCCGCTATTTTAATTGCTCAATTAAAGTGAAATAATCAATTAAACTGCATTGAGTGCATTCTAAATCAACTTGATTGCAGATCTTTGTGAAGCAAGATGAAAATAACTAGTGTGATTGATTAAAGAAATCAAACTGTCAACTGCGATTTTGTGTAAAGTTTTACCTGTCTCTCCGGGGCAATTCACCATCTGGGCCCACCATGCTGCCAGGTCTCTTCCTTTCTATGGTGCCTGAGTCATAATCTGGTGGGGTCAGGTGGTTGACGTTGTTTGGCAGGGGTGCAGGCATTGAAAACATGCCGGATACATTAAAATCCACATCTGAAGGAATAACAAGAAACAGGTTAATCTTAAAACTGACAGCAACACTTTTTTCATTGGTAAATACTATATATTTAAAGCTTTATGGCCCCTACCCTCAGGGAAAAACCAATCTGCATGCTGAATGATGGGTTCAATTATAGTAACCACATGCACAGAGGTTGCAGCAGCCATTTCTGCTAGGCTCCTGTAGGTAAAGAGAAACTTTAAACAATGCACAATTAAATATTTTAACTTGTTTGCTGGATACTGCAAAATATTCTGACCCCTCAGTTTTGGCCCACATTAGATTGGGTCCAAGGACAATGGCAATGTTGCTGGGGGTCATCTTGTTAACATCACTTTCCTGTGCAAGCTTAGCAAGGAACTTAATTAGGTATCTGTAAAACAGAGGGGGAAAAAGTCTAAATCAGAAGACAGCTATTTAGTAACAATATCTTTAATCACCATCTGAAACTGCTTTTTAATGTAGTCCCAGTCCTGATGTACAAACCTGATGTATAAATAAGTTCTTTCAGTGATCTACTGATGTCAGAAAATTATTTTTTTAAACTGCAGAAATAAATTAATTAATCTTTTTTTCTGAACATCCTTAAAATAAATGGTAACACTTTACAACAAGGTTCATTAGTTAACAGTAGTTACCTGTATTAGTTAACGAACTAAACATGAACAAACAATGAATAACTGTATTTCCATTAAAAGGGTCATATGATGCGATTTCATGTTTTCCTTTGTCTTTGGAGTGTTAAAAGCTGTTCGTCCATGCAGAAGATCTGTAAAGTCGCAAAGATTAAAGTCTCAAACCCAAAGAGTTATTCTTTATAAAAATGAACGCTCGTCCACGCCTTCCTAAAATGCCTCATTCAAACACGCCCCCACATGTCTATGTCACTGTGTGGGAAGATTTGCATAACACCGCCCAAATGTATACGCAAAGAAAGAAGATGGAATTTTTATTCTTGCTGTAGTTTTGTTGCTGCCACTGCCGCCATGTCGTGGAGACGATGTGTTGCGTTGCTAAAAGAGGACAAAACTACAAATCAGTGGTTAAGTTTTATTTACAACACTGTACCAGAACAGTCCAACCCAAATATTTAAGTGTGTGCAGTGCATTTTACAGAGGAAAGTTTCCTGAACCTGGTAAGGGCCATAACATTTCCGCCACATGTTTGAGGTATTCGGCCAATCACAGCACACTGGATAGCTAGCCAATCAGAGCACACTGTGCATTTCAGAACAATGAGCTTCATAAAAATCGAAATATTTCAGAAAGGCAGGGCATAGAGGAAAAACAATAATGTACAGTATGTGGAAAATAATGTGTTTTTAACCTTAAACTGCGTAAACACAATGCTTTACAACAAATACACAAAATAGTGTTATTACAAGCAACATCATATGACCACTTTAACTAACATACTGTAACAAATGTGCGTTAATGTTAGTTAATACATTAACTAATGTTAACAAATGACACCTTATTGTAAAGTTTTATACTAAATTGATAAGAAAAATTGCATTTAGGTGAGGTTTATGCTTAAAATTAGATTAAAAAAAAAACTAAGTGGTAAAAATAATACATTTAGAGGATGAATAACATACTTGTTAAGTTTTTTTGGAAAAAAAAACAAAGATTAAACTTTTTTATAATTTTATTTACTATTATTTTTTACTTTATTTTATCAGCACAAATTACATTTAAATATTCTATTTCTCGAGTTTCTAATACGATTAAACTGGGATAGGATCATGTGTCTGGACATGAATAATCTGCAGATGATTTACAATAAAACAATAAGTCTGAAACCTCTGCATACACATTTTAGGATACAATTTGTGCCATTTCATACATGGAGTACCAGAACTTTGCACAAACTGATTGCACATCACATTAAGATGTAGTTAAAACCTACCTGAAGTTTGCCTTGTTGTTTTTTGGTAACTGATTGCAGGTAACCCACAAAGCTTGTAACCGTTTGTCTGGGTCAGGGACATGACAAAGTAAAAACCCAGTAATTAACAACAGAAACAATACAAGATTCTTTTAAAACTTCATGTAAAGTACTAAGAGGGCTTACTTGGATGCCTGGATCCACTCATCATACAACTGGTAAGTCATCAAAGGTTCAGGCAGCTCTCTGAGATAAGACTTTAATGCCCCTAAAATCAGGAGAGTGCGGTTTTAAATTAACATTCATTAAGTGTGAATGACATATTACTGATACACACAACAAAACAGAACGTACCAGCAACGGCATGTGGGTCGGAGTAAAACTCCTCCAGCTGTGAGGTTGAGCAATCCAGAGCTGCCTTCAGCTTCTTCAGTTTAGAGGCTCCTGCAGCTATTCTGAAAAGACCCTGGAGAACGATAAATTTAAAGACGGATACAAGCATATTTAGGTTAAAAGCCAAGACCCAAATTCATCATCTAACATTTTAAAGGTTTTGTTTTGTTGGATAGCTGCAGTAGCATTTTTAGAGATGTGTCGGAACAATGTGGACAGTGTTAAAGTTTGAACAATACTTGTATTGTGGTTCAATAACTGAAACCATTTGTGATCTGCCTTGAACGGATTGGAATAGATTACTGTGGCAGATCAACAATATAATATTTGATGTGTGTGATTGATGTATTGTTTAAACACGTAAGTGGTCCCACCGTACCTCCTCTTTCATTCCAGTCTCCAGCAGCATCATAACGCAGGCCTCTATAGGCAGTGCGATCTCTCTTCCACTGCGCTTCAGGTGCTCGTCCAGAACCGTTCCAAACGCTGGCTTCTCAGTCCATGAATCTATCGGGAAAGTAGAAATACCTTTGTTTTAAAAAATGTTCACTTGCAGCATTAATTGAAAGCATCACACTCTAACAAAAGGAGCATTCATCTGTGATTCATCAAGACAAACTACTATAAACACTACATCCTGCTGTCTAGTCCCCTTCAAGCTGTCTTTTCCATATTTTTTTCTTTCTTACTGTTTCTGAAAAAGGCAGAAGAACCAGGTGGGTGAGATGTGAGAAATATTAGTCATGGGCCACATGCTGGGACACCAAGTCTGTCTCACAGGAAAACATCACAACAACAATTTATAGCACTCAAGCGCCAGATTTCCAGGCACAAATGAGAATGAAAACAATTAACAGCCTCTGAGGACTACGCAGAAAATCACTGGAACACACTATCAGGGTAAATTAATTTCATGTTCGTTTCGTTTGTAGACACCAAGGAGGGTCATAATGGTCCACAATGGCTCATCCAACAACCAGCTACTGTTGCTACTTGGTTTGCATATTTTTAACAGCAGTGATTTAACTAGTCTCAGAAAAAACTTCAAATTGTGTAAAAAAAAAAAAAAAAAAAATTCAGATGAACATCTTTATCTGAAACCATCACCATAATTATATTAGGCTTCCTTAAAGGCATAGTTGACCCAAAAATGAAAGTTGTGTCATCATTTACTCCCCCTCATGTTCTTCTAAACCTCTATGACTTTTTGTCTGCAGAACAATAATACATTTTTCTGTGTTCTTTTTTTTTTCTTTTCACACAATAAAAATCACTGGGGCCGATGTTGGACAAACACAGATGAACCGTTCTTCAAAATAATTTATTTTATGTTCCACAGAGGAAATAAAGTTATACAGGTCAGGAGCGACATGATGGTGAATACCTGATGACACAACTTTCTGTTTTAAGTGAACTATCCCTTTAAGACCAATTAGTCAACTAGTCATACATGAAAATATGTCATTTTAGAGATGTCTATTAGTCACTAGAGGAAAATTAGGTTTCACTGGTAGTTATTTCAGATACACAGCAATAAGAAATTGTGCCGTCACCTTGTTGAGCTTGAATGGTTGGCAGGACGCTCTCAAGCAAGGTGAGAGATTTTCGGTGATAATCTGCTTGTGCCTCTAATAACTGAGAACAGAGCAGACATTGAGGAAGGAGGGACGCACAGCAGAATTAAGTTATTGAATAAATGGATAACAAACAAAATACTTCTTACCGTTACATAGTAGCGGGCATAGTCTGCCTCCTTTGAGAAGAAATTGTACATGTCTGCTGAAAGTTGATCCTGAAAAAAAAAAAATAAAAATAAAAAAACACGACTGAAACTATTGGTTTGACTCTGAATGTGCAGATAGAGAAACTGGATATTACAGGAAACAAGCACAGCGGTTAGCCACATGCTCTTGATACATTACATTATGCATTTGGCAGATGCTTTTATCCAAATTGACTTATACTCTTTGCTACACATTTTTATCAGTAATGTGTTCACCGACAATTAAACCCATGCCGAACAGGAACACACAAACTGAGCCTTAATTGCTCATGTGGGGTAACGCAGGTTCGAAACCTTATTTCATGTCTCCATTTACCAAAAATTACTATTCAGTCAGAAAGAAAAAATTATCTATTATTACGACACAGATTACACATCAGATTTTTGCAGTTATAACCACAGCTCAATGGTTCTGCCACAGAGATGAACCAGAGATGAACTTTGAATTAAGCAGACTGATGTCTAGTCTTATTTGAGATAAAAACATACATTTTTGAGATTAAAATAACTTAAAAATAATTATTTTCTTTTTTAATATTTTATAATATGGTTTATTCCCTTTGACAGCGAAGTCTTTAGTTTCACATCCTTTCTAATTTGCTGATTTAATACTCAAAAACATTTCTTATTATCATCACAGCTTAATATTTTTTAAAGACTGCTTTGTAAACAATCTTCCCGATTTATCAGCATATCCAATAGTTCAAGAAAACTTGATGGTGTAAAAGAAACTTTTGACCTTCTCTTTTCTAGCTGTTGCTCCTTTACGCTTAAAGAAGATTAAGGAAAACAGTCCGACACCGTGGTATAATGGGCACACTCGCGCACTAAAGAGAGCAGCCCAGAAAATTGAATGCAGTTGGAAGAAAACAAAACTAGAAGTATTTTGAATTGCATGGCGGGAAAGTACTTCTACTTATAGAAAAGCTCTAAAAACTAGACCAGACAACTATTCAATACACTTAAAAAAAAAAAGAAAAATAATTTATGAACGTCTTTACTTTCAAGGTCGATAGTATTAAAGATAAAATTATAACCATGCAGCCGTCAGCACAGTATCGCATCAGATAGTGCACTTTAGATCCCCAAGGAATTTCACTCATTCTCTGCTATAGGACAGGAAGAATTGTATAAACTTGTCAAATCATCAAAACCTACAACATGTACTGTATATTAGACCCTATTCCATCTAAGTTACTAAAAGAGGTGCTTCCAGAAGTCATAGATCCTCTTCTGAATATAATTAAGTCATCAATGTCTTTAGGATATGTCCCTAAAACCTCCAAATTGGCTGTTATTAAGCCTCACATTAAAAAAAAAAAAAAAAAAAACAACTTGATCCTAGATAATTAGTTAATTACAGACCGATCTCAAATCTCCCTTTTCTGTCAAAAATACTAGAAAAGGCAGTATTCCTCTCAGCTATGTTCCTTCTTAGAGAGAAATGGTATCTATGAGGATTTCCAGTCAGGATTTAGAACGTATCATAGTACAGAGACTGCTCTCATTAGAGTTACAAATGACCTGCTCTTATCATCCGATCGTGGTTGCATTTCAATATCAGTGCTACTGGATCTTAGTGCTGCGTTTGACACATTCAACCACAACATACTTTTGAGTAGACTACAAAGTTACATTGGCATTAGTAGAATTGCTTTGTCATGAATTGTCATCAATTCATAGAAGTAAATTACGAGATATCATGTTGTTCACAAGTACAGTATGGAGTGCCACAAGGCTCAGTATTAGGACCGTTGGTGTTAGCTTTCACTGTTATGCTGAATAAAATAATCCACATACTACATAAAAGCCCAATGAAACCTACAAATTTGCAAAACTAACGGAATGCATAATTGATATAAAAAAACTGGATGTCTAGTAATTTCCTACTACTAAATTCTGAAAAAACTGAGGTTTTAATTATTAGACCAAAAACCTCTGCATGTAATAACAATAACAAGTGATGGCTGCTCTGTTAATTCCTTGTCATCAATTAGGAACCTAGGTGTGCTATTTGACAGCAATCTTTCCTTTGAAAACCATGTTTCTAGCATTTGTAAAACTGCATTTTTCCATCTTAAAAATATATCTAAATTAGACCTATGCACTCAGTGTCAAATGCAGAAACATTAATTCATGCATTCATGACCTCAAGGTCATGATTATTGTAATGTTTTATTGGGTGGTTGCTCTGCGCACTTAATAAACAAACTCTAGCTGGTCCAAAATGCAGCAGCTAGAGTTCTTACTAGAACCAGGAAGTATGACCATATTAGCCCGGTTGTGTCAACACTGCACTAGCTCCCTATTGAACAACGAATACATTTTAAAAATCTTGCTAATTACTTACAAAGCCCTGAATAGTTTAGCTCCTCAATACTTGAGCGAGCTCTTATCGGATTATTGTCCTTCACATCCACTGCAATCTCAAAACTCTGGCCATTTGATAATACCTAGAATATCAAAATCAACTGCGGGAGGCAGATTCTTTTCCTGTTTAGTGCCCAAACTATGGAATTATCTACCTAGCGGTGTTCAGGAGGCAGACACACTCTGTCAGTTTAATCTAGATTAAAGACCCATCTCTTTAACTTGGCATACACATAATACACTATCACATTTCTATAATTTAAATCCATTAAATGATTGTTAGGCTTCATTAATTAGGTCAACCGGAAACGGGAACTCTTCCCATAACATCCGATGAACTCGCTACATCGTAAGAAGAATGCCATCTACGCTAATATTAGTCTCTTTTATTCTTGTTCCAAGGTCACCATAGCCATACGGATTCAGTCTGTATCCAGATCAGATGGTAGAACAGCACCTAGAGGTGACCTCTACAGCCCAGAATGTCAGCGGAGACCATCTAAACTAGATGCGTTCCTTGCCACTGTCACCTTTGGCTTGCTTAGTTGGGGACGCTTGACTGATTGTATAGATACTATTGGAAGAGAGTAGAACTGGATCATGACATCACTGAATCATCAATGAACTGACTTTAGCTGGAAAAATGACTGTTATTATCTTCTTGCATTATTGACAAACTATTTTCCTGTTTAACACTGTAAAGTTGCTGACACAACCAGTATTATATAAAGCGCTATACAAATAAAGGTGACTTGACTTTTTCTGGAAACTTTTTTAAGATGATGAACAGAAAAAAAAAACAATAATAATACCATTTATTAGAAATACAAATATTTTGTAACATTACAAATTTGTTTACTGTCACTGATGATTAATTTAGCACAGCCTGGCTGAAAAGTAATTTCTTTAAAAAAAAAAACATCTTACTAACTCCATACGTACATTACATTATTTTTTAGAAATCTCAAACTCTTCACACCCTTCATAAACAATATATGTTGAGAGTTTCAATATGCTTGGCTAAACTGTAATCCTCTTATGACTAGCACAAACTTACCTTTCTTTCAAATCAGTTAAGAAAACTAAGCAAATTTTATGTCATCTAATTGTTATTCATCAACCAAGCCAATGAGCTGTATGATGTGATTGTTCTTACGCCCCGTGACCATACATTGGTTTAAAATCCATAACTAAGCAACTCACAAGGGTAAGGCATGTTTAGGCACGTTGCTCATCAGTACCTTACACAGCTCCATTTTGTTCATAGCTTCGTCGACTTCTTCTTTAAGTGAGTCTGCTTTGGCTGTCAGTGCTTGTGTATTTGTTCCTGAGATTATGGACTTGGTCGCCTGCAACCACCTGTGAAGAGACCGTTTCAGTTATAAACTAGGTGAAACTAGAGTTATGATATAAAGAAGCCAAGATGTATGGCAGAAACCTCACCTCGCTCGGGCAGAGTCATAGTCCAGCACCAGTTTGGCTAACTGCCGTCTCTGTTTCAGTATGTTAGGAATGTCCACCTGACAAAAGAATAAGAGTAGATATGCATCACTATTAATTATTAATACCAATAGTTTGTCATATTACAGTCAGATGACCAATAGTTGGCTGATATTAAAATTCAGCAAAGGTGACCTAAATGTTAAATTGGGGAAATGAGCATGCATAGTCTCTGAAGGCGAGTTTTGTTTGTACCTCAGCTAGCTGATTGAGGGGGTCTAAGATCTCCTTTTCAATGTTCATCTCATGCTGCATTAGTTCAGAGGCCAGTCTGTTCCCGGCATCTCCACACATCTCCATCATTTTCCTGCATAGAAGATATTAAATATAAACTACCATTTAAAAGTTTTGGGTAGGTAAGTTTTTTAATGTTTTTGAAAGTAGTCTCTCATGTTCATCAAGGCTGCATTCATTTAATCAAATATACAGTAAAACAGTAATACTGAAAGATTATTACAATTGAAAATAACTTTTCTATTTTAATACATTTTGAAATATAATTTATTTATGTAATGACAAAGTTGAATTTTTAGCAGTCATCAGTGTTACAATTAATAATTGTAATGTCACCTTTCTAATATGCTGATTTGGTGCTCAAGTAACATTAGTTATTATTATTATTAATGTTGCAAACAGTTGTGCTACTTAATATTTGTATGTAGAAACCGTGATAATTTTTTTTTTCATAATTTACTGATTCAAAAGTTCAAAAGAACAGCATTTATTTTAAATGTGTTTACATAATGTAATTTATTGTCACTTTTGATCAATTTAATGCATCCTAGCCGAATAAAAGTATTAATTTCTTTAAAATAAAATTTTTAAATAAATTTGAGAAATGCACTGACAATAACATACCAACAAAAACCTAAATATACAGCACTATTTTTTAAATACGCAACTGAAGCACTTTTATACATAATGCATTTTTGCGCCAACATCTCATTTAAATGATACAATAAACTATTCCATTACTTATCTAAACAATAAATAACAAGATTTAAGTGGAAATAGATTCAAATCTATTTAAATGTTGCTGTCATCCAATTACCCAATCAGAGACTCCTCCCCCAACTGGTTTCCGCCATCCTGCATGGCCTGTGACAGCGCTGTTAGTGGAAGCTTTTTCTGTGATGCAAAACCAGGGAGTTTTTGTGAAACATTACATGCAAATTCAAGCAGATAAAATATGTGGTGTTGACTGACATTTTGCACAGTCATAAGCACTGTTATGCCCTTACATGTCTCTTCTCAGCATCAGTGCCTATCTGCCCCTGCAAACACGCAACCATTTTTTTGTGCGTGTTATGCGAAACGACTCGCACCAACTCCATACGGCGCTCAATCTGTTCAGAATAAAACAAAACGTCAATAAAAACCCACAATCCTTATTGAGCCGTGGCTACCACTCAATGCAAAGCCCGTATGCATTGTGTTGAAAGAAAACAGCCTGTAAAAGAGAGCCTAAAGCATGTTATGCATTAATGCATGGGAAGCTTCTGTGACATGAAACAGATTTCATAAATTCAGCATGCCGTCTCAGCCTTCAGATTAAACTAGACATAGGTCATCACAGCCTGAGCATTTGTGTCAATTAACAGGTGTTGCTGAACACTTTCCACAGTCTTGAGGGTGGGGTAAGGTCAAACATGATTTATCACACCACTCCCAGTGGAGGCATGAAAAAGATATGTTACTTTACATAAAGAAGTCAAGTATGACCCGTCTGCCCTGTTGGGATGGCTAAGATTTAGATGCATTAGCTCAGCACTGGGATGTCATAAATAGAAAATACAGATGCAGACCAGACTCTCTTTTTCTACTTAGTTCACAATAGTAACCTATTTATTTCTATGGGGAAAATGAAATGAAATAAATATGAAATAAATGTGTTGTTTTTAACAACATTAAATCTATATAGAAATCTATATAGAAATCTATATAAATCTATATATAAATCTCTATATATATATATATATATATATATATATATATATATATATATATATATATATATATATATATATATATATATATATATATATATATATATTGCAACTGCCAATGATGTAATAAATACAAATAACAATATAAAACAACTGGGTTATAGCCATTGGTTATACATAGAAAAACCAATAGAAAGTATAAACAATAAATAATCCTTTTAAATATATTGCAAAAAATGAATTCACACAAACATATATGCATACAACTCAATTATGACATTTACAATGCTTCATGGGAGTTCGATGAGGTGTTACTGCAAAGTTATTTTGTTCTGATTTGCTTATCATACTTTTCTGATTGATGGATTTTTTTCTGGATTCATTGGTAATGTAGTTCTTTATCTAGAATTTGTACTTGACAAACACAGTTGTTTATAATTTATTAAAAATGAAAATGACATTTTAAAACATTAGATTATATAACCCTAAGGTACAATAAAATAAATATTGAGTCAGACTGTACAGATGAATATGAACGGTTTCAACATTTATAATCTGATAAATCTTATTAATAATATATAAATCCAGAGGAACTGGCAAAATGTGAAATTATGTGTAATGTTCTGTTGTATTCATTTTTGATTTGACTGAATTTTAGTTGCTCATTTATTATATAGGCTTCTTATTTTACCATCTATTTGTTTAGAAAAAAATTGAGGGTGTCATCATGTATGTTTTGTCAGAACAGAAGGCCACTGTCTAAGACTGGTGTCATGACAGACATGTCAGCTTTTTGATGTGAGCAGGGCAGGCCTGCTTGAACACATGTCAGCCCTAAAAACAACCATGAAGAGAAATGTCACTTCAGAACTGTGAGAGCGGTATGACTGAACAAACACTGAGGAGGAGAAAAGAAATCCAACTGAGAGAGAGAGAGCTAGAGAGAGAGGGAAACAAAAAAATCTGACTCATGTTTCAAAAACAGCCTAGATCAGGAATTCCACAGGCTGGGCGACGGGATAACCACCTCCTCGCATTTTTACATCATAACATTCTCTCACAGCCGTCCCAGTGCTGCTGGGTCAAGCGTACATTCCGCTCAGGTGTCTCCGGCATGAGAACGCACAGAGGCTCAAAACCTGGCATGGGAACAAGGGGGAACACTAACTGTTATTGTCGGTGCTTTTTCTGCTGAGGGAGATCCTGTTCGAGGGGAGTTGTTTTGATTATCTGGTGTGAGAGGTCTTTAAGTGTTTGCCTTTTGCCATCACAGACTAAAAACCGGGCGAGCCAACGACAGACTAAACATGCAGAAACAATGAGCTATGGTTTTTATGTAACGGAACATATTATACTATGTTCAGAAAATGTGGAAACACCACTATAATACTGAATAGTCATTGGCAAAATGAAAGCAGCAGGAACATCCTGTCCGGACATGCGATTAGGGGAAACTGGATGCAATTCAAATTGGGAGAATGCCACTATCCAGACGCTCAAGATTGTCAAAAGTGTCCCCCTGAATGCATCTGTGCATGGAACGGGTGTCCAGACAGAATGGGGTGATGGGACACCGCTGGATCCTCCCTGAGCACCATACAGAACTCAGAATAAAAACCAAGCCCCTCTGAGTGCCGGGGGGGGGGGGGGGGGGATGTCAGCATAATTCTCTCTTGATGTGTCCAAACATCTCACAGAGATCATTTTAGATGCAGCCAATCAAGTGGAATAAACAAGCTGTCAAATAGCGCTCACAGACACAATATTAATGGAAGTTCAGATAATGAGTCTGTATGAGTCAAGTCCCTGCATTTCTAGGAGGTCGATTTGGCACAATTTCCATAGCAACCAAACTTTTTGACAATTTCACTAGTGACAGTTTCATATAAGGAGAGCAAAAGTGCCGTGACGCAATCCATTTCGCTCATTTATTCAGAAGAGAACATTCCTTCTGTGACAAAAATAAACTGAATGGAATGTGTTTGTTTGACATCAGTGACTTCACCTTTCTCTACCCGGTGACTCACTAGTTTCCCACCATTTCATTTAATGTAAAATGGATTACAGCCAAAGAACAGAATGGCTTCACTGCAGACAGAGATGGAAATAAAAAGCAGTCACCTGTAACAGGTCATCACTGAGGACCTCTGTTTTCTCCGCTCTGTAAAAGAAGACAATAGATCATTAGAAACAAAACCCATATCTATTTAAACTGCTCAAAGCAACAAATTTAAAGGGGAAACACCCTATTGATATTTTTCTAATTAAAAAAAAATTGATTGTGAATTAAGTAGCATTTTTAAAACAATAAAAAAGCTGGAGGTTTGCTGTGCTTGTTGGTAGGGCTGCAGAATTTGGGCCAAAATTTTGTGAATATAATTTCAATATGACTACAATAATAATAATTGATTTTTATTTTTGCTGTTGTTGGTGGTGGTTGAGGTTGTCTTAATTTATTACTTTTTAAATATTAAACCATCAAGCTTTTATTTTGGCGTTAAACCACAACAACAGCCGGTTTATAAGTGCTTGTGATTACATCTTTGTAAAGATGATTGAAACATGTTATGTTCTCAAATGCACGTTATATGTGAACCAAACTCAGAGCAGATGCTGAGATGAGTTCATGTGGAGCAGCATTTCATATGAATCAAGCCACGCTAAGACACTAAAAGCACTGGATCATGAGCTGCTTGTGTGCAAATAAAAACAGTTTTTCAGTGCAGCCCTTCAAAGTATGGAAATAATTGAAACTGTAAATTAAACAGTATATTCTAGTAATGGTCAAGTCTAGGAGTAGCTAACAGCTGACAGTCTGTCTAATGAAAGCAGCTGTCCGAAATGGGAGTGACAGGCATTTACTTTCCCAGGGATTTTTAGCCTTCCACTGTCAGCCTTGTGAACAAATAGTTAAGGCCCTATTAATAGTAAACTAATAGAGGGCTTTGACCATGGCACAGATTATGTCCTGTCTATCAGAGACAGAGAATGTGAGAGGACAACACCGGCTCAGTTCACACACACACACACACACACACACACACACACACACACACACACACACACACACACACACACACACACACACACACACACACAAAAATCTTTCACACTACTGTTTCAGAACAATGACTCAGACAGGTTGTGTGACCTCACCTGAAAACTGTGTTCCTTAATGATCTTTTTACTTCGTCAGTGCTAGTTACCTAAGTGTTTGCTACTGTAAATACAGAGAGGATTGTGCAGGGAAAACAGTGAGAACAGAATAGATTTATGATCCTGCGAGTTCACGTCAACTTAAAAATCATACAACTGTCTGTGGGAAAATAACGTTGCAGAAATGTTTCAGGTTGGCCTGTCTCTGTGTCTGCACTTTTTGTTTTGGCAACCATAACATTCAAAAGCATGAAGGATGTCATAAATTATACAATAGCGTAAGCTTGCCCATCATAACCTGGAGTATTAGTTTCATTGTACACTCACAACGTCTTGTTTGTTCTCCAAGAGGACGACAGCAATTACATGGTATTGTTTTACACACCTTATTTTGCCAGTGCCTTGGAAGTCAGTAACTTACATTAAACGTGAATAAAAATTAAAAAAAAGTTGCAGTAAAAACTTTTAATTGGTTAACTAAGTTACCACATTGTACCATACACTACCATTTTGGTGTTGGTAAGATTTTTTTGTTTGTTTTTGAAAGAAGTCTCTTATGCTCATCAAAGCTGTATTTATTTACTCAAAAATACAGTAAAATGTAATATTGTGAAATATTATTAGAACTTAAAATGAACATTTTTGTTTTAATATATTGTAAACTGTAATTTATCCCTGAAAATCTGAAATTTCAGCAGCCATTACTCCAGTCTTCATTGTCAAAAGATCCTTCAGAAATCTGTCTACTAAGTCTCACATCTCATCTCAGCCCCAGTTCCTCCTTCTGGCAAAACTGCATGGCAGTTGTATCCTCGTGACAGTGGAGGACAGCTGCTTTCAATTAACACAGGAGGACAAGAAAAAAGACCTACAACACTGTAACCAATCCAGGTTGAGCTCCAAACATCTTGAGAGAGTGTCTGAATCAAGCTCTTGATGTCACATGTAAAACAGAACTGAGAATAAATGGTTTCCAGAGCGTTCTCCAGCCACTGTCAGGCTAGCAACTGATCAAAAATGTTTAGTTAAAATAAATGTAATTTATTTCTGTGAAAGCAAAGCTGAATTGTCAGCAGCCATTCAGTCTTCTTCACAAAATCCTTCAGAAATCACTCTACTGTATGCTGATTTGGTGCTCAAGAAACATTTATTATCAAAGTTGAAAACAGTTGACCTGCTTACTATTTTTGTGATAAATAATATTATGTAAAATAACGTTTTTCTATTTTAATATACATTAAAACCTAATTTATTCCTGTGATGCAAAGCTAAATTTTTAGCATCATTACTCCAGTCTGCAGTGTCACATGATCCTTCAGAAATCATTCTAATATGCTGATTTTCTATCAGTGCTGGAAACTGTTGTGCTGCTTAATATTTTTTGGAACCTGTGATACTTTTTTCAAGATTCTTTGATTAATAAAAAGTTAAAGGGGTCATATGATGTGATTTCAAGTTTTCCTTTTTCTTTGGAGTGTTACAAGCTGTTCGTGCATAGATAAGATCCCTAAAGTTGCAAAGACTAAAGTCTCAAACCCAAAGAGATGTTTTTTATAGAAGTTAAGACTTGTCCACGCCCTCCTAAAACGCCTTGTTTAAACACGCCCCCATGTCTACGTCACGATGTGGGAAGATTTGCATAACACCGCCCAATTGTGCACGTAAAGAAAGAAGGCATAACTTTGATTGTCGCTGTTGCCGCAGGCACCATGTTGTGAAGATGTGAAAGCTAAAATACTTTGTTTGGCCTTCCAAAAGAGGACACAACTAGAAATCAGTGGTTAAGTTGTATTTACAACACTGTTCCAGAACAGTTCAACCCAAATATTCAGGTGTGTGCAGCACATTTTATGGAGGACTGTTTCCTGATCCTGGGAGAGAAGACTGCAATGTTGGCAGTTTTACATTTGTAAAGGATTTGGCACTGATGATTCAAACGCCAGTTTTGAGCAGTGTGCAGCGGTTCTCAATTCCAGTCCTCGGGTAACCTGTTCTGCATATTTTGTATGTTGCTCTTATCGCTTCTGACGTTTGTTCTATTCAAATGTAAGTGCCCTGCGAAGTGGACATCACATGATATTCCGCCATAATTCCAGTTCGAATCGAAGGTATATGTTCCATTCAAAGTGCATTGAAGTGTGTGAGACGTGAATTTAAATTGTATTTATTTACAGAGGTATATAATGTCACACTTGTCCATGTGTGAAGACGTTGCGCAGCGCAAATCTGTGAATGAATGTTCCGAAGTGAAGTGAACTTCAACAGATTTCCCCTGCTCAGGGAGTAGGGAGCAATGAACACGGTCTAGGGACCATGTCAGTGGGAACACAGTTCATGCACAGAGCTCACTTCTAACGAGCTGATTATCTGAATCAGGTGTGTTAACAAAGACATGTGCAAAATATGCAGAGCTGGGGGGTGTGAGGATTGGAATGGAGAACGGCTGGTGTAGAGTAGCGCTTTGTCGTTTCTCCGATCACAAATTCAGACATGTTTTTATGTTTACACAGCGCATTGCAACGCAACTTGTAAAAAGACAGTATATGTCATTATAATCCATAAATTATGTCCCCACTAGATGCAACAAATGGCTCATTTGTAATGGGTTTTATTGTTTTGCCTCGCCAGTGTTCTGACCGGGACACGCATCACAGTATGACAAGGGGCGTAACATTTCCGTCACAAGCTTGAGGCATTTGGCCAATCATAAAGCACTGGATAGCTGGCCAATCAGAGCAAACTTCGCTATTCAGACGGATGAGCTTTATAAAAAACGATGCATTTCAGAAAGACGGGGCATAGAGGAGAAACAATAATGTACAGTATGTGGAAAATATTGTGTTTTTTTAACCTTTAACCACATAAACACATTTAATTACACCAAATACACAAAATAATTTTATTTTTAGCAACATCATATGACACCTTTAAAAAGAAGAGCATTTATTTAAAATAGAAATCTTTTCTAACAATATACACTACAGTTCAAAAGTTTGGGGTCAGTAAATTTTTATTCTTTCTTTTTTTGAAAGAAATTAAAACTTTTATTCAGCAAGGATGTGTTAAATTGTTAAGAAGTGATAGCAAAGATTTACACTGTTAGAAAAGATTTATATTTTGGATAAATGCTGTTCTTTTTTACTTTTTATTCATCAAAGAATCCTGAAAAAAGTATCGCACTTTCCAAAAAATATTTTGCAGCACATCTGATGCCAGGATTGATAATTCTAATAATAAATCAGAATATTAGAATGATTTCTAAAGGATCATGTGACACTTTATACCGGAGTAATGGCTGGTGGAAATTCAGCTTTGCATCACAGAAATAAATTATATTTTAAAGGATATTACAATAGAAACCATTATTTTATATTGTCGTAACATTTTGCAAGATTGTTTTTTTTTTCTGTATTTTTATCAAATAAATGCAGCCTTGATGAGCATAAGAGACTTTTTAAAAAAAAAACATTAAAAGTCGTACTGATCCCGATCCTGATATAAAATCCTAGTGACCAAAAACTTTTGAGCAGTAGTGTTGCCCACCCAACATCTTCACTGGCCAAAACAAAAAGCTAAAAAAAATAGGGGGAAAAAGCTATTTTAAGCAACACTTTGCTTAAGAATTTTAACTTATTTTTATAATATTTACAATTTTATATATATAATTTCATTTTTTTTTTTCATAAACCGTTTTAATGTTCGCCATGACTGCTATAAGTTCATATGCACACTTTTACTGAAAAACAGCAGCATTGGTTTATCATTTCAATTTTCTAACTTTGAAAACAAATTGCACATCTTCCTCTTTGTTTGCCAGATATAAAATGCATTATTATCCTTAACAAATTGCCTACCCCCATTTGGGCACTGTTTCTAATTCGTGAATCACCGTACAGCCACAACAATATTATATTTTATCTCATATTATCCTTATCTGTATGTTATATTCAGATAAGTGGCAAGTTTATGCCCTTAATCATATTATCATGGTTTGAGCCGAGCATTACACACTGATATCAACAGTATTTGATAAAGAAGCTGATTAAGAGCAGATATGGTAGCCACTGTAAAAACCTTTGCACTGACAGCTTGATTTCTGTAACTGTCTATTAAAACAGCCATGCTTTTACTTTAATTACAACAATCTTGCTTTTCCTCTTTGCTGAAACAAACACAGCACCCGAGGCCAGTGAAAAACCTGAGCTGACAATAGATCTGCATCATCAGCAGACTGGCAGGTGGTTCTAGTCTTCTGATAAACTGTGAGGTAAAGTGGCACTAATGTGCTTTGGGAAGGTGTTATAGCGTGCCATAGATTGTCGGGTAGAATCTTATGTCACATGGTTTAAACTCCAGATTGCCACTGGATCTGCCTCGGTGTTGATTCTTTGATTTCATTCATAGAAATGTAACTTCCTCAGTATGTCTTCCTGTTTAAAAAAGAATAAGGAGAGATTTCCTTTGAGGGGTTGCATGCCGAACACCGTGTACTGCCTTCTCACAATCACAGGAACCATGGGACCTGCTGAAACCTGCGCCCAGCCACCTCAACCCCCCCCACCATGTCTCATGTCCTCAACCGCTTCAAGTCTGCTTTTTGCATCACACTGAAGTGATTTATTGTTTGTAAAATAAATTCAGGAAGAGATGAGAATTCCAGCTAAATCGCTTTTATCCACATGTAGAACATTTGTGTTTACAAGGCAAAGGTCAATGACTGGCTTTTAATGTTTTCATATTATTTATCAAACGGCTCTGTGTATACAAATATGTTAATGAGAAACAAAAGTAAAATAAAACATTTCAACATGCAGTCAAAAAACAATTGTTTCACTACCATTCAAATGTTTATATAATTTAAAATGCCTGTTTTCTATTTTAATTCATTTCAAAATGTTCTTTGTCCCTGTGATGGCTGAATTTTCAACAGCCATCACTCCAGTCTTCAGTGTCACATGATCTTTCATAAACTCATTCTAATAGGATGATTAGGTGCTCAATAAATATTTCTTGTTATTATTAATGTTAAAAACTGCTTAATATATTTGTGGAAACAGTTATATATTCTTTGAAAGTTCACAAAGAAAAGCATGTATTAGAAAATAAACATCTTTTGTAACATTATAAATGTAAAAAATTATTCTAGAAATTATTTAATAAAAACAAAAAAAAAATTCTTAATTTTACTGACCCCAAACTTTTGAATGGTAATGTATGTCTATGCTTGCAGTTTCTTTTTCAAATAACATAAATGAATGGAAGACTACAGGTCACGTCAGATGGACTTTGTCAGATCATAGACAGTTCAGCAGTATGATTTAATAACTGATCACTACAGAGCTTTATACTTCACTATGTAAGGTCAAATGCCTTACCTAATAGCACAGTTTGCCAATGGGCATATGTAAATAAATATTAGGGGCCGTTTACACGACAAAAAAACCAGAAAAAAAACATGAAACTTTCCATTCTTTTTAAACGACAATTTACACTACAACACCAAAAACGCATATTTTTGAAAATGGGTTTCAAAGTGCAAATTTTTGAAAACGGCACCGTTATCACGTCCGTGTAAACACCCAAAATGGGAATCTTTGAAAACGGTGATGTCATGCGCGTGCGTAGTACGTGTTAGGTGTGTAGACATGCGCAGTACGTGTCGATTTTAAAGGCAAGCGCGAACAAACATACACAACAATGGCGGAGTACATGGTACAGTTGTTGCTGCTCAAGAGTTTGCGAATGCTTCTTCAGCAAAATATAGCTTTACTTCACCAATATTACATCCAACAGCAGAGATGCATCATATATAACATATAATCATCACGTCCCTACAGGTACTGTTTACTAACAAGGTGACAGCGCCAACTTCTGGCCTGGCATATGTAGTACAGCGTTTTTGGACATTTTCACGGATATGTGCTAACGCAAATCATTTTGAAAACGTTGTCGTGTATACGTGAAACTTTTTAAAAACGCAATCGGAAAACTTTTCCATTTTTGACTACATCTTCGTCGCATAAACGTAGCCTTAGAGGCACAGGCATCCAGGGTTATGAACAATACTAGTGTGATTCAGTGTGTCTGATGCTTGATATTTGAAATTTAATTGCTTTAAAACCAAATTATGCTTTTTAAGTTCATAACTATATAGATCTTCATTTAGAGGTATAATTTGACACCTCAAATTTTGCGAAAATACACTGGGCTGTCTAGTGGTGGTGGATGTACCGCCCTCTTTAAAGCAGACAGTAATTTTCTGAGGCCCAGAAAGATTAAGGGGGCTGTAAATTTCCTGGTATTCCAAACTTTGCAACAAAATTATAAATCTTCTTTTAAACTGAACAGGAATGGCCTTGCCAGGTTGGGCTCAGTAAACAGTTAACTACTGGCATTTCTCAACTTATACCATTCTAGTATCATCAGGCTATCCAAATGTCTCTGGTGGCTGATAGAATTGCACACATTTAAAGGGAATGACGCTGCAGACATGGATGCTAAAGGTCAGGTTAACCACCAGTTAGATGAGCATAGCTGATAGGCAAGTGCATCCATCCTTGTAAACGTGCTATGATTGGTTAAAAAGAAAAACAGTTAAAGGCTAGTCATCTCTGATACCATCTAGCCTATTTGAGTGAGATTACGGAAAGGAATTATCAGATAGAAATGTTACATTATGTCTACCTACAGTTAATTTAGTCATGCAGCCTGTTCAATAAAGTTAGTCTAATTGATAGAAACTTAATTTAAAATCTGTATTAGGCCTACTCAAAAGGATTGTAGTGAACAAACTATTGTTCGACTTGGGGGGGGGGCAGCTTTTATAGCTTTAACTCCTCCCTGAGAGACTTGTGCCCTGTATGCTGAGAATTTAGAGGTCCGTTTACCCTCAAGCAGCTTGTGCAGAATGAAGAATGCAGTTTGAGGCTTTATCAACAGTCAGAGGAGTCAGAAGTGATGACCATGCACATACCATTTCAATGTAGGATACAAAGTATGAGCTCAAAGGACTCGTTGGCTGACAAACAAACATTAGAAAATACAATAAGCACACATAATATCCAAGAACTGTATTTTCAAAAAGAGCCAGGTTGTTCTCAATACACGTATGAAGAGGGAAAATTGTCGCTAGTGATGGAAGGCAGATTTATTCATCATGATTCGGTTCATAGAACCGGTTCAAAAAACGATTCAACAATTATATCACATTCTGATTCCTGACATCCCCAACATGATGCATTCCAGTATGAAGTCACATCACATATTGCTGTTTATTACCTTTTTACATTATTTACATTTTTTTTAGTTCTACTAACACATGTTTTTTTGTCTTTTTATATTTGGTTTGTTTCGGTCATGAGTCTATCAGAACCTAAAGTTAATTTTCAATGAATGAGTTAGAGAACTGAGAACCACTCAGACTGATTCATGAGTGAATCATTCAGTCGATTCGTGAACGACTAGTTCAAACAATTTACTGTTTGGACAGATCTGACCAACTCATTTCAAAGATCCGACTCCAAAGAATGATTTGGACATGCCTAGTCTTCAGGTGCCAACTACATTAGGCTGGCCGCACACTAGACGATTTTAAGGCCGATTTTAAGCCCGATTTGCATCCACAAATGATCGGGGGGTGTTGTCCGTTTCGTGGCTTGTAGCAAACGATTTTTTGTCCAAAAAATACTCTATTGTGTGGTGTCATTACGATTATTTGTGTGCTACCGATCGAGACGGAGCGTCACCGAACTCAAATCATAAATATCAAACATGTTTTATATTTACGACTCTTTATCGGTCTGCCTCTGATGTGATCCCCGTGATAGCCAATGAGAGCGATCAAGCGTCACCTACCGGATGTTGCATGCTTCTATAGCTGAAACTTGACAGCCACAAACATGCCATGAAAGCACAGAACATCACCCATATTCTCTTTTATCCATTGTTTTTCACTGTGAAACAGAATGCCGCCAGGAGAGCCCGCTGACAATGTTAATTGTCCTCTATTTGTTTTTCCTCTCTAGTCACGTTTGATCTTGTGAGTCTCTGTGAGATCACTGTGAAATCGTTCCTACAATCATCAAGCGTGTGGTCTCGTGATCTGGTCAAATCGTCTAGTGTGTGTGTTCAGAAGATTATAAGGCTAAAAATCGGATGAACTGTCTTCTTGTCTGTGGTTTTAAAATCGGTTAAGATTTGAAAATCGTCTAGTGTGCAGCCAGATTTAACTGCACAGCTAGTCTTAAAAGTTAGTCATCTATATTTTTTCCTCCAGAACTGATCATAACTGTGTAAATTCAATTACGTAAAAGGTATACTGGTCTAATCTGAATCCAAAAAGCACGACCGATTACCACTTGGTTAACTGCTAGTTGGTCAAACTAGTTCTTAGTCTTAATATAAGTAGCTATGTTCATGCAACTGGCCCCAAGTAGTTTATTAAAAGCTTTATTTTACAGACACAGCATAAATAAGGCCGCAGCGATTCATTAGTGGTACTCTTAAGTTATTAAGGTTATGTCCAAAAAATAATGTATCTAAAAGAGTCTGCGGTCAAAGAACTGCATAATCTTGGTGTATAACGTCAAACAAAGAAAAATATAATAAGTAATTTTTTTTACCATTTAGGTAGTTGCTGTTATACCAACTGGTAAATTGATCACATTCATGAGCAAATAGTACAGTCGATTCATTAACGAATCGTTCATACCTTGCTTTTTTAGTACCGATTCATTGCAAAAATCCGACTCAACAGAATGATTCGTTCACAATCGGATCGTAGTTCATCAGATAGCTTAACTTAAACCATTTCCCATTAAGAGGCCGCAACAAATCTAACATTGTAACAATATTCAAATCAAAAGTAGCATGTCAAAAAAGTTCAGTCTGTAACGTTAATCATACAATTACGTAATCTAAAAATATAATGTAAGACAACGAAGAAAGTGTACTCCTAAACTACTTGCTGTTATACTAAGCGATAAATCGCAAAATAATTGTTAAAGCCAGCTACTGCCTTGACAACATAACAACAACAACATATCAAACCATGACAGAGCTGCCCGTGCGCATCCATCAGAGGGCAAAACCGAATAAAAACTTTAAATCTATACTCGCCTGCCAACTGTTTGATTGGCGAGCTGTCTCATCCGATTGAACTGTTTCTTCATTTTAGTGGCGTCGGCCTCAAAACCCAGTTTTTAAGACGTGGAGAGTGTGTTCGTCGATGCCTCATGAGCCGAAAGATCCTTGAGCACGATGGTGAAGTCGTGTGGATGATTACATTAAAACAGCCCGGTGTACGGTTAGCTCAAGCAGCTAGAAAACTAGCCGATCTGGAGAAGAAGAAAAAAACAGTGTGGAAAAAGTTAGCTCCGGTGAATAGCGGTACTCGTTTCATGTCATTCCGTGTTGCACTGCTCTCATGAGCGGGAGTGAGCGGTGTTTCCACGTATGCCAGCCCGTGACATCTAACGTTACTCCAGTCGTGTCGGGTACTGTGTGTGTTCAGCAGCTCCAGCTCCGGGCTGATCAGTATGACATTAATGTGGACACAGGGGCTGGCTCGAAACCTAGTGCGCTGACTTTACAGACAGCATTCTTGGAGCGTCTGTGATCTCCAAAAATGCGGTCTGTGAAGGCAGCCTGAAGGGTTTTGAGACACAGACAACGAAGACTAGTAGTCCAGGTCCAGTATTACCTACTGGGACGACCATACAATCCCTGTATGGACTGTAGGAACTTGACATGTCCTTCCTTTTGTGTTTACCTCATAAATAATTATTTATTCCGTTTTAGTTTATAAAATAAGCTATGATCTTTTTTATAAGATATTACCATGTCCTTTTATTTTATTTTCCATTAGCCTCATGTTACTTGTTTGCGTCACACTGTTTATTTTATATATTGTCTATTTTAATACTTCAAGTACTGGACGTGCTTTAGAAATATATAAAATCTGAGAACAGTGCTAATAAAATAAAATAAAATAAAAATATCCAACTCCTCTACATTTATAACTTTAACTCATCGGGGCTTGACAGGCTCCAATCCAAATACACAACTTTCATTTATTAAAAACGCGGTCAGCTTTCTCTGATTTTATCAGTGGCATGTGTTTAAATGGCAGATTTAAGTTTTTATAGCCCTGAGATCCTTAATCTCTAATAGGCTCTCTATAATAAATCCGAAGCTAGCGGGACATTTTTCTGCTACCATTTACGTGAGTGATGCAGGGATTTAAAACTGTTGTGAAGAATAATATAAACCGCCGGGGTATTTTTAAAAGCACTCTTTTACAGTTTGCAGAATCATAAGCGTAAACATCTGCACATCAACCGATGTAAACGTACACATAAATGTGAATTAACTAAAAACTGCCATGCGCAGTAAGGTCTCCTCGACACCTCGAGATGTATTATGGGAAAGCTCCGTCGAATGTATTCATTTTTTAATGCTTTATTTGAAAATGACTAATCTAGATAAAAGAATATAGGTGTAGAGGGTATTAGGGCAACGGTTTTGCATACTTCTAACCAGCAGGTGGCGGTAATGCACCTTGAAGTTGTATGCCAACCGCCATTTAACTCTACAAGACGAAGAAGAAGAAGAAGGAACGCTCCGTCAGCGGAAATAGATGAAAACATGTGATTGTCAAACGGAATGCGTATGGTCCAGTTTTGTTTCTGTTATGCGGCTGTGAAAATCAGTATGCTTTATTCAAATAAATGTGCCTAAAAAAATTATTTAAAGAATCTGTTGATAACCTTGCCTATGAAGTATTGAATCTTTAGACTACTGCGTTTTTCGAAACCCGATCAGTTTAGCTAACATTTAGCATTTGTGTTCATACGAATACAGAATGTGTATGTAACGCAGAGTTTATCAGCTTTAAATCTCTGAGTATCCATGGCATCCAAACAGCCATTTGCAGATTCTGACATTGCTGATGAAGCAGTCAGAGCTACTTGCGACGATGCATCGATATGCAAAAGGTAGCACGGCGTACAGTAATCAATAATAAAATTATTAAACATGATTGGCGTGTTTCTTAAACATTCTACTGTAACGTTAATGCTATTGAGCATCCTGTGCATTTCTAAAATGGGGGAAAATATATTAAAGTCATGGTTCTGCACAATGTTACTGAAATGAATAGCTGTATATAATACTTACATTATGTCATCTTTTACAGATTATAAAATATTTTTATGTTCTAGAACAACGCTGTCGTTATACTATTTGTTATTGACGTATAATAATAATTTAATATTTTATACAACTATGTTTTTTATTTTGTTTTATAGGTTTGCTACCAGTAAAGGTTACTGGACTGACCTCTACGTCCAGTATTTTGTGAGGCAAGTAGGTGAACGTAAAGCACCTGAGATCAACAGAGGTAAGAGTGATTGTTTAAATATCTCCCCCTGCTGGTTAATGTTTGCAGCTGCGTTTAATCAAATGCTCTATTGTTTTAAATGTGCTGTAGGTTATTATGGACGCGTCAAAGGAATGAATCTTCTTATTGATGCTTTTCTCAAGAAGACACAGTGTGACTGCCAGGTGGTGAATCTTGGGGCAGGACTGGATACTACTTTTTGGAGATTAAAGGTTTTTTTTTTTATTATTATTATTATTAATTTCACTTTTAGCTATTTAGAGATTCAAAAAGAAGAAGAAGAATTATTATTACAAAGAAAAAAGTAATAATAATTATATTAGTTATATATCTCTTTAATAAGGAAAAAGTTTCTTCTTATATTCTTATACAGCCTCCCATAAAATAATCTATTTTTTTATAAGCAATTAAAACAATTATCTTATTTTTACTAAGCACATATACTATCTAAATTTTTAGGATGAAAACATTATGCCAAAAAAGTTCTTTGAAGTCGACTTCCCAATGATTGTTGCCAGAAAAATCCACAACATCAAGTAAGGCATTTTTACTGTTATAATATTATTGTTGTTATTATTTTTAGTAAACTGCTTTTGGACATTAACCTGAATGATTTTGGATGCTTAGCATGTTCTTTTAGTCATATTCCTGTAGAGGGAGACAGTATCTCAAATGAGAAGTTTTCTAGGACGCTCCGTCTAAGTATATCCACCCTCCAAAGTAAAGGTTGGATTGTAGGCTATATCTGCCGTCTATTTTGGAGTGTATTAAATTTAATCTGTCCTTTGGTGCTCTTTATCATTTTAAAGTACCCCACCTGAAATAATACTATTCAGTACCTGTTATGCATTTGATTTATACTTGTGTGGAGGATGTTTTGTCATGGGCGATTAGAATATATATATATATATTTTTAATTGCTACATAACCACAGTCAGTGGAAGTTGCTGTATTATGTGTGGCTGTGCAACATACACAAGACTGCATTTACATTTCACAGTGCATTTTATTTTAAAGTGACTTACAATAGAGAAACATAAGCAATTTGTCACAGAGCCAACAATATTCATAGTCTACAATGCCAGGTTTATTAGAAAGCTAAACTAGGAAACAAGCTAGGGCAAAGGTGAAATGCAAAGAAAGGGAAGATTTTGTATGTGTGTAAGTGCCTTGGTTTAAGGCTGTCTATGTAAGTGACAGAATAGAAATACACAAGCTGTGTACAGACTACAGAGGGAATTACGTAATCCAATCCAATCCGGCCCTCAGTGCATTAGATAACAGAATACCAAAGTGTCATTTGCAAACAAATGATACTAGACCTTTTCTCACAACCTTTTTTTTTTTTTGCAGTTGACTCTGTGTTGGATAAAGTCAGGTTCACACAAAAAGTGTCCACATTTATAGCAATATATTTATGATGTGTATATGTTTGAGATTGCTATACAATATGGTACAGAGTTATAGAATTTAGGAGTCAAACTTGTATTTTTCATGTGGACTTTCTACAAGTTGTGTGATGATAAAACATGAATGCCTTTGAAGATCGAAATCTGATAACTGATAATGATCTTGAGATAAAAATGTTTTCCATCTATCACAGGACGAAACCTCCACTATCAAAACCTTTGATTGAGACCCACTCCACTGATGCACTCCTTCTGGGTATTGAAATCAAATTATGAAGTTACAAAGCGCTTTGCTTTGCTGTTGTGTAGTGATGTTTTTCACAGTAACCTTTCACTTGTTCAACTTTATGTCTCTTTGACAGATGGTCACAGCCTTGACTCGGACAGATATTGTATTATCGGTGCTGATCTAAGAGACTTGCCAACTTTAGAGGAGAAACTAAAAAAGTTCCAGATAAATCCAGAGTATGTACTGTAATGTCCCAGCCTTGGCTGAGTTAAATATGAATTCAATATTTTTTCAGTCTTTCTAATACACTACTTTTTTTTTTTTTTTTGATGTTTTATCAACATGGTTATCAAAGTAGATTATAAAGTAAGTGCAGTTACAACATCAGGATGAGCCTCTCTTATCTTTATTGTGATGTACAGATTTGTCTTTCTGAAAGGTTCATGTTTGATTTGTTGCCTCTGTTGCAACTAAAATTAACGGCTGGTGGAACGTTACATATCAGAACTATAGGATTTTGAGATATAACTCAATTTACTAGAAAGTTAACTTAACGATTCTGTGCCTCCTAGATAGGGTTGATCCATCCTGTTTGGCATACCAATAGGAGTTGCACGCATCTGTTGTTTTGTTTTTGTGCATCTCTGCTGATGCCCTGACGACAATAGTACACTCGGGAGCATTTAAAGTTTCCTCAGATGCGTCAATAAGTGCATGTTTACTTTGATGTGAACTGATGAGACCCGAAGGAAGCTACCGTTCTAGAAGGTGTATGACATCAATGGCATCATTTCCAAGGTCTTTCACCTTGTTTTTTTGCAACTTCCTCTTCAATCCACCCTAACATGGCGTCTTGACATTTGACAGCTGCAAATCTCATCAGTCTCAGATGCTGAGAAAAAAAAGTCTGCTGAAAAAAGTCTGTTGTCATAGCACGCAAACCACTCTTCCAAAAAATTAGATTTCCTGTTGTGTACTTTCACATATTACCATGATAATTTGTTTCAAGGAACAAACTTTTTGTTAAGCTTAAATGCATTAAATTATCAAATTGTGATGTTTCTCAATGGGGAAAAATTAATGCGGAAAATAAAATTTTGTAACAAGATTTGACATAGTTAATGCATTAGGTATAAGAAACTAACAATGAATGAACAAAATATTTTTGCAGTATTTATTAATATACATGAAATAGATTAAATACATCTTTTATTCTTAACAAGGCTGCATTTATTTGATAAAAATGCAGTAAAAACAATAGTATTGTAAGATTTTATAGCAATTTGAAATGACCATTTTAATGTATTTTAAAATGTAATTTATTCCTGTGATGGCAAGCTGAATTTCCAGCAGCCGTTAAAGTCACAAGATCCTTTAAAAAATCTTTCTAATATGCTGATTTTGTGCTTAAGATACATTTCTTGTAATTATCAATGTTGAAAACAACTGTGCTGTTCAATATTTTTATGAAAACTGTGATACATTTTTGACCTTTTTGATGAATAGGAAGTTCAAAAGAACAAACTTTTTTTTTCTTAGTATATGCAGAAATAAACATTAATATAGATTAATAAATGGTGTAAAAAGTACTGTTGTTCACTGTTATTTCTTGGTGCCTAATACTTTAGCGCAGCGGTTCTCGATTCCAGTCCTCACGCCCCCCTGCTCTGCAAATTTTGTATGTTTCTCTTACTGCTTCAGACGTTTGTTCTATTTGAACGTAAGTGCCCTGCGAAGTGGACATCACAAGATATTCTGCCATGATTCCAGTTTGAAGCAAATGTAAATGTTCCATTCAAAGTGCATTGAAGTGTGGGAGACGTGAATTTAAATTGTATTTATTTACAGAGGTATATGATGTCACACTTGTCCGTATGTGAAGACGTTGTGCAGTGCAAATAAATGAATAAATGTTCCGAAGTGAGGTAAACTTCAACAGATTTCCCCTGCTCAGGGAGTATGGAGCAATGAACACGGTCTAGGGACCATGTCAGTGGGAACACAGTTCATGCACGGAGCTCACTTCTAACGAGCTGATTATCTGAATCAGGTGTGTTAACAAAGAGAGACATGCAAAATATGCAGAGCTGGGGGGCACGAGGACTGGAATTGAGAACCGCTGCGCTAATGTTATCAAGTTATAAAATGTTATCCATAATTCATAGTTAAATTTAGCCTCTATCTAGAGCAGTGGTGTCAAATGCAATTCCTGGAGGGCCAGAGCCCTGCAGAGTGTAGATTCAACCTTAATTAAACACTAATCAACTAATCAAGTCCTTCAGGCTTATTTGAAACTACATGATATGTGTGTTGGAGCATGGTTGGAACAAAACTCTGCAGGGCTCCGGCCCTCCAGGAATTGAGTTTGACACCCCTGATCTAGAGGAAGTTTAAGATCCTCCACTTCCCCACCATTGATATAAGCTGCTTAACATTCCTTTATCTGTGTATTCATGCTTCTTTCCACCCAGGTTGCCCACTCTGTTTCTGTCTGAATGTGTACTTGTGTACATGACCCCTGAGCAGTCCTCTAAACTGGTGCACTGGGTTGCAGACGCCTTCCCCACGGCCATGTTCATTAACTATGAACAGGTGAGTTCATATTTTAAAAAGCTTCATTATTACAGTCATTTAAAAGCATGAACAGGAGCTCTTTCTCTCTACACCTCTAAGTGTCCAGATCTTTTCAGGTGAACATGAATGATCGCTTTGGGGAGATCATGATTGAGAATCTACAGCGACGACAGTGCAATCTGGCTGGGGTAGATCTGTGTCAGTCTCTGGACTCTCAAGTATGACATTTTACATTAAGTACTAGCAGCTTTCGAACTATTTATTTATATCGTACTTCAGTGATATTATACAGCTGTCATGCTGTATGATTGTTGATTATTCTACTCCTTACAGTAAAACAGTGTCTTTCTATGTACAATCAAAACATTAGACTGGATTGTACTTGGAAATCAAAGTTGTTTTCCTGCCCAACATACAATGGGTGATCAAGACTCAGGAAAAGAAAGCAGTTAAGCTCAAGTCATTGTTTACTGCGGCCACCGCCAAATCTTAAGTCTCACAAGCAGTATCAGCACAGGCCTCTCAAGGTTACCACCACCATTGTGCGCTTTTATAGACTCCCTAGAATATCTGGTCAACATAGCTTGAAATTTGTGTTCAGATTGATAATGTGCTAGTGTTTATGATGATAGTATGTTATTTTAGTTTCATTAATATACTAAGACAGATTTATTAATATTTTGAATTCATTCTTATTTTAATATTTTCTGTACTCTTTCATAGTCTCAACATTGCGTACCTATGACGCAATGGGAACGCTTGGGTGTGCAGATTGTCTGAAGCCCATATGGGATCACGGGCTCCACCTCAACTTTACTACGTAACCCACTATATTACTAGTGACCGTGCTATCTGCTCATCAGATTTCCTTCCTTCAGAAGCTGTCGTTTAGCCCTTCAGAAGCGATTTATCTGGCTCATGTTTCGGCTTATTTCTTTGAGGTTTTTATTTTGCACTTCAACAGCTGCATTCAGTGGAACCTAATTTCTCTTTGCGGTGAAGTGCTATGGAGTTTCATCTGCTGCCATGTTTCCGCTTTATCGTGAGCGACGACCCTCACAGTAAGTGTGTTAATTGTATGGGTTTGTCTCACATGCTTTTTCGGCACTTCTAACTGTAAATTTAGTGAGAATCTCTGTCTCAAAACTCTTTGTGCGGGGCTTACAGTTGTTGAGAAGGAGTCATCCGTTTCCACCCAACGCACTGCTCTGGAGGCTGCAGAGGCCCTCCGTGAATTCACAGCCTGAGGTTCAAATATGGAGCTCGAGGCTATAGAGAGTGAGCAGACATGCCTCGTCCTCTCTTTCCCTCTCTATTTTGCCTGAGCAATCTTACACGGATTCGCCCGTGGAGTTTGTCTAAGATTATTTATGTCCAAGCCTGGAGGCACGCAAGACTGTTTCCTTCTGGTTAGATGACATTTTGTAGACAGCAACATCTGACTTGGAAGATTTTGTGCCCAAGAATTGACACTTTACCGCCTGCAGCCTATACTGAGCTAGTGGAGAAGTTAGTGCGTGCTACCAAAAAGCTTTATATTGAGTGGCCGGATGAACCGCATGAGTCCAAGTCCTCTATGCTCGACGAGTGCTTCTTGAGGGGCCCAAATTTTCGTCCTGCACAAAGAAAGTTGCCATTTTTCCGTGATCTGCATCACAAAATCTCCAGATGCTGGAAGCAGCCTTTCTCTGCTCGTCTTACTAACGCGGTGGCCGCTGATTTCACCAACCTAGTAGGTTCTGTGGAGCAGGATTATGCCACTATCCCAGCGTTCGAGGACACTCTGTCTGCTCAGCCCTCTGTGTCTTCGGCCCAGGCAGACATGACCCTTCACACCATGGCCGTCCTTCAGGTTTATCAAGCTTACTCCCTGAAGCAGATGGACGAGGGAGGGGGCCTGATTCCAGAAGTGGCTTTGGACCTGGTGCTGTGTGCAACTAAGCACACTGCACGCGTGGTTGGAAGTACAATGGTGGGGTTGGTGGCTGCTGAGTGCCATCACTGGCTAAAAAATATTTTCTCTTTGACGCCCTCATCTCATAGTCAGGATCGTTCGGTGCCGCCGAGACTCAGTCAGCTGCCCTTAAGCGGTTCATGACCAGGAGGGCCCATGAGTCTTCACGTCTCTGGGGCTCTGAACCTCGCAGCACACTTCTTATCAAGGCAGAAACTCAGGTCGGGGGACTGGATGCTGAACCACCAGACGGTGGCCCTGGTCTGGGATCTTTTTGGCAGAGCGGAGGTAGATCTCTAAGTGTCACTGGAATCAACCCAGTGTCCCCTTTGGTTCTCCCTATGTCACCCGGCACCTCTAGGGATAGATGCTTTTGCTCCCCCGTGGCCGGATCTGAGGCTGCACGCATTTCTGACAATCAAATTGAGTTCGGCCATCTTTTGCGGTGTGAGGGAGTGCAGAGTCTGTCTCCTGTTGATAGCCCTGTTCTGGCTATCCCAGACGTGGTTCTCAGAGCTAGTCTCCATTCTAGAGCACCCCCCATGGGAGATTCCACTCAGGAAAGACCTGCTGTCTCAACTCCAGAGCAGAATCTGGCACCCTCACCCGAGATTGGGAGGCTATGGATGTGGCCAATTAAGGGCAATCGGCTGTAACCTCTGGTCTTCCTTTGGATGTTCAGCAAACCATTGATAATGCTGGGGCTCCTACTAGGAGGGTTTATTCTTCCAAGTGGAAGGTTTTTGAGTCATGGTTTTTGGCTCATGCAGTGGACCCAGTCTGCTGCCTGATTGGTTCAGTGCTGGAGTTTCTGCAGGAAAAGTTTATGACTGGGGTGGCTGCTTCCACCTTGAGAGTTTATGTTGCAGCTTTCCCTGCTTGCAGGTATGCTGACGAAGTCCCCCTAGGTAAACATAGTTTGGTCCCTTCGTTTATGCCTGGGCTTAATCATTTGAAACCAGCACGCCATGTCAGTGTTCCTTCCTGGGACTTGTCTGTCGTCCTGGAGGGTTTATTGGAGTCTCCATTTAAGCCTTTGGAATTAGATCCTGAACGGATTCTGACACTTAAGGTGACGCTCCTGTTGAATCACACACATAGGGGATTTGCAGGCTTTCTCTGTTGGTGAGTCTTGCATAGAGTTTGTTCCAGGCCTTGTTAAGGTATTACTACAGTCTACATGTCCTCAAGGTCTTGTTCATGTCATTTTGCTACCAGGTGGTCGTGCTTCATTCCTTCTGTCCTCCTCCTTTTGCTTCTGTTGAAGACGAGAGGCTTCACCTGCTCTGCCCTGTTCCAAGCTTTGAAGCTCAATGTGGACCGCTCTAGCAAATGGGGTAAGTCCTCCCAATTGTTGGTGTGTTTTGGTGCTGGCTGCTTCAAAACATAGGATTTCTCATTGGGTAAGAGAAGCTATCTCCCTTGCGTATGAGGTGTGAGGTCCCTCTTCACTGCTAGGTATTCGAGCTCATTCTACCAGGAGTATCTCAAGCTCTTTTCAGAGGATTTCTCCTGGAGGACATCCATGTGGCAGCAAGATGGTTCTCTTCTCAAACTTTTATCAGGTTTTGTAGCTTAGATTTAGATGCGGCTCCTGGTTCCCAGATTCTTTCTGTTTGAACCAGCATTTTGAGGTTAGCCTGGACTATTTTGCATCGGGCCAGATATGGCAACACTCAGCTTGGCGGGTGTGTTATATCGTTTCCACTGCATCATAGCTATGCATTGAGTGAACCTATGAAAGAGAATGTCTCAGGTTACTAGCGTAACCCATGTTCTCTGAATAGAGAACGAGATGACAGGACTTCTTCGGTAGGAAATCTGAGGAGCGGATGGTACGGTCTCTAATATTGGAGTGGGTGATGTAGTGATGTCGAGGTGGCGCCTGCGCCATCAGCCAGTGAATTGATGTGATTCCATATGGTTTTCAGACAATCAGCACACCCAAGGGGAGTTTCCATTGCGTCATAGCTACACAGAGTCTCATTCCCTGTTCAGAAAGCATGGGTTACTCGAGTAACCCAAGATGTTTTCATTTTAATTGTAGTTTTAGTAATTTTTTGCAATTTTTGGTAAATTAGTAAGTTTTTGTACTGCCATGGTGACCTTCTGTAGACATATGTGCTAATATAAATTAGTTTCATGTAATATTAATGTTTTTATTTTCATTTTAGTTAAAGTTTTAGTAATTTTGTACCACAGTGACCTTCTTTAGGCATCCTAGAATATCTGGTCAACATGGCTTGAAATTTGTAATCAGATTTAAAATGCCAAGTATTTATGATGCCAACGTGTCATATTAGTTTCATTAATATAAATGTATTAATATTTTGAATGAGTTTTTATATTAATAATTTTTTAGTTTTTATTTTAATTTTAAAGTTTTATTAATTTTGTACCACCAAGGTGAACTTCTGTAGACACTTTAGAATATCTGGTCAACATGGCTTGAAATATGTATTGGGATTGAAAATGTCAAGTCACTTTTATTTATATAGCGCTTTTAACAATACAGATTGTGTCAAAGCAACTTTACAGTATTAAATAGGAAAATAATAATGCAAATATAAAAAGTTATTTTTAAAGTTTTAGTATTTTGTTGTTTTTTCTAAATAAAGAATTTTATATATTAGATTTTATTTCAGTTAAGTTATGTTTCAAGTAATGAAAATCAAATGTTTTAAATATTTTTAGTCTTAGTTAATGATAATTAACCTAATGTGTGTTTCCACAGAAGGAGCGCTTTCTGTCAGCAGGCTGGGAAAGTGCAAATGCACTCGACATGATGACGGTCTACAACATGCTTCCTCAGGAAGATGTAGCTAGGTACACAAGCCAACACTCAAGTACAGTAATCAATGGAGTATTTATAACTGTTCAACCTGTGCCAGGAAAGTTTGAGATCAGAATCTCTACAATGACGTTCTTTGTTTTACAATCACAGAATTGAGTGTCTAGAGTTTTTAGATGAAAAGGAACTTCTCCAACAGCTTCTACAACACTACTGCATCTGCTGGGCTGTAAAAGATAAGCTCAATCTAGGTGAGGCTTCCATTTTACCCAGTTAACTGCATTCTAGAGTTTCATGGATCATTTGACATCACCTGTAAGTAATAGCGGACTTCTCTTTTCAGGCCTCTCACAAATTGGGTTTTAAACATCAGTAGGGACTTGGTTGTAAGTTTCATTTGAAACAACATCACCAAGAGTGGACAGGACACTCTTCTTGACGCTTTTCAGAGGATAGGAAGGGGAAGTCATTTATGTCTTTATTTCCATTTTTAGCACAATAAAAATGGAGACTACTGGCATCAACGTCTTTTCTTCTTTTTTACGTCTTCCATGTGACTGATGTGTCTCACTAATAATTAAGGCATGTTTTACAAATCTATAGCATACCTGTTAAATAATCATGAAACATTCATAGGATCACAAAAATAAAAATAAAATGTTTATACGAATAAACTATTTTGTTATCCATATGAATAGCAATTGTTTTTTTTTTAAAGCACTGAATATTCATGAACAATGATGATGAATAAAGACAATTAAGAGTATAAAATGATGGTTAAGTGCATGACTTATTGCACTTAAAAATACCTTTGATTTGAAACCACTGTACACAATCTACATTGTGTAAAATTACAGCATCAAAATCCTAGGAAGAGAGATGCCCTTGTCAAACCACATAAATTTGTCAGAAGCAGTCCTCAATTAAATGTATTCTTAAAATTTTGTTAATTTGGTTTATTATTATACGTGTAGAAAAAAAAAACATACTTTTACTTTAATAGCTTGTAAGTCAGAAGTTTGTATCATACCATGGGTTTTCTTTTTGACTATATATTACCATTCAACAAAGGGAATTAAAACTTTTATTCAGCAAGGATGCATTACATTGATCAAAAATTACAGTAAAGACATTTATAATGTTATAAAAGAATTCTGTTTTAAATACATGCTGTTCAATTGAACTTTCATCAAAGAATCTTCATCAAGAATATTAAGCTGTTTTCAACATTAATAATAATAGGAAATGTTTGTTGAACACCAAATCAACATATTAAAGGGATACTTCATCCCAAAATGAAAATTTTGTCATTAATCACTTACCCCCATGTCGTTCCAAACCCGTAAAAGCTCTGTTCGTCTTCGGAACATAATTTAAGATATTTTGGATGAAAACCTGGAGGCCTGTGACTGTCCCATAGACTGCCAAATAAATAACAGTATCAAGGTCCATAAAAGGTATGAAAGTCATTGTCAGAATACTCCATCTTCCATCAGACCTGCAATCTTGGTTATATGAAGTGACGGGAACACTTTTTGCAAGCGAAGAAAACAAAAATAACGACTTTATTCAATAATTCCTTTGTCAACGGTCTCCTCTGTGTCATCCACGGCACAAGGATGAGCTGTTTTATTTTAAATCAAAGCTAAATACACGTAGAAACAGCGCATCCTTGTGGCGCGGATGATACAGAAGAGCATACACAGCATACGGTGATAGGGAGAGACACAGAGGAGACTGTTGACAAAGGATTTCTGGAGTAAGGGCTGCTAAAAATTCAACTTTGACATCACAGGAATAAATTACATTTTAAAATACAAAACAGTTTTTAAATGGTAATAATATTTCACACAATTTTACAGTACTGTTTTTTTTTTTTGTATTATCGTTTTTTTTTATTTTTAATCAGATAAATGCAGCATTGGTGAGCATAAGAGTCTTCTTTCAAAAACATTTAAAAATCTTACGATCCTAAACTTTTGAACTGTAGAGTATGTTTTTTTCAAATGTCACAATAATCTCAAGGAAGTAGTTTTAGAAAACAAAAGGCGATTAAACGACACAAAAAAAGGAAGTGTTTCCTCTTTTGCCGTCAACGCCAGGCATCCTGCAGTCTTTCTCTGTATTCATTTTTGTCAGCGAGTCCCTGAAGAGAAATATTAACCCAAACCGACCTTGTGCTGTTATTTACAGCCACAGGAACCCAGAATTAATGCATGAGAGTGAGAGAAGAGCATGGCATTGCCATAAATGCAGATGCCTGTGCAGGAAAATCTCCTGCAGTCCATGCTGAAATGCAGAGCGATCTATAATATGCCATTTGATTTGTAAAGTTTGGGAAACTGCATTAACTCGATCGATTCAGTTGCATAATACAGTCGAGCAGACCTTGAGTGACATGAGAGTTCGTTATGCACGTTTTTATGGTCCTCAGTTGTGTAATCACAGACTGGTGGATGATAAGCTATATCCTGAAGCCGTCACCCCCCAAACAATGCTCTCTACTGCTGTAATTGTAAAGTATTTTTCCCAAGCCACCAAGAGTGATGACGGTGGAGACTGTTGGCCCGCCTTACCACCACTCCACCCAATCCTCTGTCCACCTTTATCAGTACAAAGCCGCAGTGTTAGCACAGATCACCTGAAGTTTCAGACAGGCAAAATGACCTCAGCTGAGTCCAAGTCAGAGCTCTTTACAGTAGCCACTGGCGATGGAGGGGATGCCCATCAGAATCAGCCTAAGTTGTCCTTCTATGAGCACTACATTCAGCCATGCCTGGCAGAGGTCCTCGGCTCCACTCTCTTCATGTTTGTGGGCTGTGTGTCAGTCATGGGCAACGTGGGCATCAATGGGAGCATCCAGCCTGCCCTGGCACATGGACTAGCACTGGCTATAGCAATTGCCATTTTTGGAGAAATCAGGTAACTGCCTTATGTTCTGTGTGCATGATTTAGCAAATGACTAGACTTTGAAATAGAGAATAAAAAATAAATAAATATAAACTGTTTATAATATATTTATATTAGGTTTTTACATTTATAATATTAAATGTCTAAACTGAACAATGAATAATGTAGCCAAAACTGTGATTTGAAAGACATTTATTTTATATTTACTTTAAATATCTGATTACTCAAAATATTATATATGTTTAATTTCATGATTGTATAAATAATAAAAATCTATTAATAAATAATAATTTCATGTTTTATTTTTCATTTTAAAATGTATAGTTTTATTCAAATGTAAAAAGTTGGTAGCACTTTATAGTAACTTTTATTAATAAATCATTAACAAACATATAATATTTAATGGAACATTAGTTAATACATATTCAAAGAGTTAGAAATGTGATATAATGTGCTTGTTAATGTTTGCTAATAAACATTAAACATAATATAATGTTTACAAAAATCATTATTTCATGTAAGTTAAAATGCTTACAAAAGTCATTAAACTTTCAATTCCATATGATCAAACACTTATTGAAAATCTACAAATGAATTTAACAGATGTTATAAAATGATTAAAAGCTTGTGTTAATGCACAACACATTAGCTGCTATTGAGGTGTGATATGGGTAAGGGTTAGGGACAGGTTTGGTGGGATGGGTAGGTTTAAGGGTTGGTAAAAGGGTCAACAGTTCAATATGTTTATATTATATTGTTTTGATAAATTAATTAAATTAAATTAACAAATTAACATTTAAAAAAAAAATATTTGTTTTCTCCTATTTTTGATTCAAGGAAAAACCTATTTTGTGATATACTGAAGAGTAGTATACTAATGTGAGTGTTGAGGCAATAAAAAAAAAAATTTTTTGCACCAAAATTACAATCTGTTATTTCTTTAGCCAGTATTTAGCTAAACTTAACCAGCATCCCTTTACACAAACCTTGTTAAATTAGCCAAAAGTCTAATCCCCATAAAGATACTAAATGATTAGTAATTGTTTATAAACATTTACAAATGATGAATAGTTTAAACTTTAGATAGAGTACTGCAAAAACATGAACACATGATTAATAAATAATTAGTAAAGATGTGTGAATAGGGGTCAATTCAGGTCTTTCGGGACACTTTTTGCCATCGAGATGACTGTTCATAAAGGTATTAATGATTAGTAAACATTTACAAATGATGAATAGTTTCCACTTTAGACTGGGTACTGCAAAAACATGAACAAATAATTCATAGATTATTTGTTAAAATGAATAAATAGAGGTCTACACAACAAACAAAGACCAACAAATGGAGATCATATGAACTGAAAGTTAACTAACTGTTAATCATTAGATATTGTTTAGCAAGTTCATTATCTCATATTTCTAGCTATGTGAATTTATATTAACTAATGATCTTTTAAGTATTATATAATGTTTGTTAATGATTTATAAATGAGTGTTATTATAAAGTGTTACCAAAAAGTTTTATTTTACTGTGATTTCGTTCTCTCTTTTTTTCTTAATTGTATTTTCTTGTTGTTCTTAACCTGTTTTATTGGGGAAAGGGAAATTTACCCATTCATTCCGAACCAAAACATAATTTATGCATGATGGCTTACATTTGATTTGACTATCTGATCTTGTTTTACAGTGGAGGTCACTTTAATCCAGCTGTGTCCTTGTGCGTTTACCTTATCGGAGGAATGGAACTGATGCTTCTGGTGCCATATGTGCTCTCACAAATGTTAGGTGGAGTGATTGCTGCCAGCCTCGCAAAAGTATGTGTGCAAGTTAACACTGATGACAAAGCACATAAAACTTTCACTTTCCATGATTCAAGAGTTTTTTTGTTGTTGTTGTTGTTTAGGCTGTCACTACAGATGAGGCATTTGGAAATGCAACAGGGGCAGCATTTGGTGCAGTTCAGTCCTCTAATGGCATTGGCTCTGCGACTATGGCAGAGATGATTATGACGCTCTTCTTGACTATGGTTGTCAGCATGGGTGCCGTGAACATAAGGACCCGAAGTCATCTGGCTCCTTTCTGCATTGGACTCACTGTGACTGCAAATATTTTGGCTGGGTAGGAAACTAATATTTCACACAAACTACACAAATAAATGATACAGCCTGTTGTACAGAATACTATGCTGTAGTATGTTTAAATAAGAAAAATTTAGTCTTCTGTTTTGCAGCCATAAAAAAAGCATTTGTGTTAAATAGTTAAAAAGATTAAATATAGGAATGACTGGAAACATCTGTTTAACATCTGTTTCATTTCAGTTTTTTGAGTCTCCAACTTTGATATAATATTATAGAATATCTGTTACAAATTAAAAAAGTTTAGAAATCTACTACCTGAACTATGTAGCTCAGGGTTAGAGTTAACTACATGTTCATTACTGTAACAAACATTGATGTTTTAAATTTTGTGCATTTTAATTCAAAATGCTAATTTAATTATCATACAGGAAACATTTTCATTCAAACCAGCTAATAAAAGTTGTTAAAAAAAACAGTCCAATTGATATAATTATACTATAATTATACACACTCTAAAACTTACAAAACAATAAAAATATAAAAACAAAAATGTATAATTTTATTATTATTATTATTATTATTATTATTTTGTCTTTTAAATCCTTTTATATTGTTAATTGTATGCAGAAACTTACAGATTTAGGGTGGTGGTCATGTATGGTGGTGGTGATTTTACCCTGTAGCTCATTTCTAATCATTGGTGTTTTAACTCATTCTTTTCTCGGTAAAGGCCCCGATATACTTCAAACAAAACTGAAGAACGAACTGATATTACATCATTTCGAACAAAATCAGGCTGAAACAAAGTTCATTTAGGGTTTGTTTCTGCAGTTCGAAACAGCTGACCAAAGCAAACTTTCTGGGGGAGTTCGTTTCGGTTCCTAAACACCTTTGAGTTTCCATTGGTCCGTTGCGGTTACGCAATCGGTGGGTGTGTTCTGAAACTTCTTTGACGTGCAATTTTTTTTCCTGGTTCGTTTCTCACTCCACTGAGGTCCGACAGGAGAACAACATCTCCTGAATACACTGGAGTGTCGAATAACTGAGCTGGCACAAATATATCCGAAACTCTACAATCGCTCGCTGACAGACTTTAAAGATTCAGAAAAAGCATTTAATTCCTAGAAAGAAATTACAACGAAGCTGTGTCTCTAGGACCCAGAGTTATGCAAAAAGTGACGCAGAGAAACATCCGAGACAAGTTTTCCAAAGCCATTAAAAGAATGAAAGGAAAGAGTAAAGATATACTGTAAGGAAGCAAGTACCAAGTACATGTGTTTCAAATAAATGTTACACCATACTGCTGCTGCTGCTGTTGTTCTTTCATTAAGCGAATTTAAAGGGTATACAATAAATGAAATGCCAAACGAATATAGGCTACAATAATAAACCTTTGTTTTTATCAAAAGTAAATCATGACACCACATAAAACGTAAAAAAGGTGTAACAATGTATCCAGTTTAATAAAATAAGTTAACAGTAATAAAATAAACTGACTCCAATATTTTTTTCCATGTCATGCTAAAGTTTTCAGACTATGAGACATTCACACTTCCCATAAAGGACTGATTATAGAAAAAGAATGGTTCTTTTGTATTGCAAACATGATACTTGACTCTGAACTGCTGCTAATCATTATTCTTTTGTCTATAATATTCTGATCATTGGGGCCTGTCTCACACCTAGATTGCCTACACGTCATCATTTCATCGTTGTTTCGTTAAGGGGATACGCGCGAGCATCGCGACACATGTTTACATAATCTACACCCGGCCTCCAGCAGCACGGGGGTATTGGAAAGTTCGGAAACAGTATAGCCTACTGTCGCTCAGCCTTTTCAAACTTCTTTTTCCCCCCTGACGAAGAACGAAAACGAACTTCGTTTGAAGTATATCAGGGCCTTAAAGCGATAGGTCATCCAAAAATTAAAATTTGATGTTTATCTGTTTACCCCAAGGGCATCCAAGATGTAAATGACTCAGTAGAACACAAATTATGATTTTTAGCTCCAGTTGTTGCAGTCTCTCAGCTGTACAATGCTTGGCAAATGGTAACAGAATCTATGAGAGATAAAAAACATGCACAGACAAATCTAAATTAAACCCTGCAGCTCATGACAATACATTGATGTGTAAAGACACAAAACGATCAGCATGTGCAAGAAACTGAACAGTATTTATATTGTTTTTTACCTCTGATTCACGCAATGTCCGAACTGTGAACGTGCTGTCGCATAAGCAGATGTTGATGGCCTGTCACAATCAAGTCTCATTTTCTCACAAGTTGCTACACTTGTTTTATTGTGGAGACAGAGGTGTTTTTATTGAACATGGCAACCAAATAAACTGAACATCACAGGATATGTTACAGGAAACAAAGACATTAAACAGCCTTAGAACAATAATGGCAATAGGAAATAATTATTCCTAACAATAAAATAGGGGAAGTCGTGGACTACTGGTTAGAGAGTTTCACTTCTAATCCTAAGGTTGTGGGTTCGAGTCTCGGGCCGGCAATATCACGACTGAGGTGCCCTTGAGCAAGGCACCGAACCCCCAACTGCTCCCCAAGCAGACTGCAGCATAAATGGCTGCCCACTGCTCCGGGTGTGTGTTCTCTGCTGTGTGTGTGTGCACTTTGGATGGGTTAAATGCAGAGCACGAATTCTGCTGTATGTCACGTCACTTTTTAATGTGCTAATGTGCTGTATTTACTGTCACTTTTTAAAGCCAGTCTTCCAACCTCTCAGTTTTCAGTGTTTTCACTGATTTTGTCTTCCATGTTCAACAGAGGTGGAATATCAGGAGCATGTATGAATCCAGCACGGGCCTTCGGGCCAGCAATAGTGTCTGGTCACTGGACGTACCACTGGATATATTGGGTGGGACCTTTGACTGGCGCTCTGGTCACTGTCAGCCTTGTGAGGTATTCCTGCTGCTCACTTTATACACACACACACAAAAAAAAAAATTTCCTTCATTTAGGGAAAGTGTAAAATCATTTATTGTATCAACTTAAAGTATATACAATAACTGACTTTAAGGCTGATCAGATTGAAATAAGAATTAGTTCATTCATGTTTTATGTACATTACAATTTTTGTGTATGAAACCTTCAATCCTTATATTTAATGTGTGAGTATGAGTATTTGAGTATCCATAAATATCTGATCAATTGAATTATTCATTCTAGGTTGGTAGTGGGAGACAAGAAGATTCGTGTTATTTTCAAATGATGGAGAGGGGACCTCAGAGGATGTCATGGTGCAAGCTTTTTGAATTCAAGATAACTTGTAAAGCATTGTATGATATTGTCAAACATTTATATTAGTGCAGTATTCTATAGTTTTCTATATTCTGATGCTTCATTGTCTCTTTGCCAAGTGTATTTTTTATTTTATTTGTTAGTATAGCCTGCCATTGTGCATTCTGATGTTTTCTGTTAATAAACAAAGTCTTTTGTTAGAAATTGCCTGCATCTATTTCTTCACTTTATACTATGTAAATATGCAGGACCCAAATAAAAATTATAATATAAATGTTTAATTAATCAATTAATTTTTTTTAAGCATGGCAACATATGCACAAAGTGAACCTAAAACTCATCATATAAATAAACATACTATGAATGTATGTGTGTGTATATATATATATATATATATATATATATATAGTATATTTATTTATATAAGGATATTTTTAATATACATAACTAAATATACACAGTACACACCCATATTATGTAAACAAAAACTTTTATTTTGGATGCGATTTGGGATTTTTAGTTTTACAGCACTAATATCCAAACTACAAATCCAAAATCGTATCCAAAATAAAAGTTTTTTTTTTCATAGTGTGTGTGTACTGTGTATATTTATTATGTATATATATATATATATAAATATATATTTTGAAAATATTTACAGTTATATACATGTGTATATACATATTACACAGTACACTTTTATTTTGGATGCGAATAATCGCGATTAATCGTTTGACAGCACTAAATGTGTATATGTGTATATATATATATATATACCACTCTTTTTTATATCTATGACCCCCTGAGCATATTAATAGTATTTATAATACCACCATCAACATTTTACATATTACGTTGCAGCTCAAAGTTCACCTTGGAGCGTCAATATGTTGCTTTATTATGCCATGTGTGTTGATTACATTTCCACCCAAGGTCAGTCAGTTATCACACACTTGACAAGCAAATCAATAACACAGAGATAATAATGGAAACAATGCTGTCCAAATGTGAAGCACCTTACATCTGATAAGGGAATTACTATGCACTAATCTAACTCCAACCTGAAAAGGTCTGTAATTATGTTTGGATAACTTTCTGTTCTTCTAAAACTTGGTTGTATTTTGTTGCTGCATCATTGACATAATTCTATGATAATGTATCAGACTTTTCAGGGATAAAAGAATGATTTATGGTGGAACAAGTTAGTTTGCCTCTATTATCATAATCACACACTCACCCACAGCAACAGATTTACCACAATGTCAGCACAGGCAGAGAAGCTAGAACTTGAAGAGCTGGACAAAACTTTGCTAAAGAAGAATGAACCCAAACCTCTGGGCAAGTATGAGAGAATAATCCAGCCATATGTTGCCGAGCTGGTAGGCACAACATTTTTTGTCTTCATCGGCTGTGTGTCTGTCATTGAAAATGTGGAAGCACCCGGATGACTACAACCTGCACTTGTGCATGGATTGGCAGTGGCTGTGCTGGTGGCATGTATGGCAGAAATCAGGTAAGAATTCTTTTTTTTTTTTTTATCGCTTAGCTTTTTTTAAATGTTTTAATTATGTGCCAAAATATTTTTGTATTTACATTTTTATATTCATTTATTTTATTTCTTTATTTTACATTTATTTACTGTATTATAATCAAAAGATGTATTAATTTTAATTGATAGTTATTTAAGGTGCTTTATGCTTTACAGTACATTTATATTCAGTCGTATCATATTCAAAACTATTCTAAGATTGTCAAGAATTGTCCGGACACCAACTGATTTTTGAGTACCAAAAGTGATTTTATGCATCAGTTTCTGAAAGCAAATGATTTTATGTTTCACCTGAATGTTTTTTCTCTCTACTCTCTCTAGCGGATCACATTTTAACCCTCCATTCACCATTGCTATCTGGTTATGTGGTGGAATTCAGCTGATAATGGTTATTCCCTATTTTATCATTCAGCTTGTGGGAGGTGTGCTGGGAGCTGCAATGTCAAAGGTGTGAACAAGTATGCACTTATTACACATACAGAATATAACCTTGTTACTTCCCACAACCCCAAACACTACTCAACAACAGACAAATATATTTTGAAGATTATGACACGCGAGAACTACATGAATGCTACCGGAGCGACCTTTAGTGTTCTTAAATCTGATGAGCAGCTGGGGAAAGCTGTGTTCGCTGAAATGGCCATGACATGTCTAGTAACTATGGTAGTGCTGCTGGGAGCTGTCAATGAAAAGAGCAAAAGTCCCCTGGTGTAAAAGTGTAAACCAAATCAAACAAATATCTAAATGCAAGATTTTTTGGCAGACACCAAACAAATGAAGTCCACTGTCCACTATATCGGGTTCCCAGAGATCTAACACACTGAAGTTCTTAACGAGTTGGTTCAGTTGTGTTTGAACTTTGCAGGAAGGTAGATCTCCAGGAACAGGACTGGGCACCCCTGCAATGTAGTCACACTTTATTTTAAGGTTCTCACTATAAACTATCATTTTTGCTTCAGTAAACTCCTAATTTGCTACTTATCAATACTTAGTAAGGTAGTTGTTACGTTTAGGTATAGGGAAGGATTACGTGATCTAAAATGGTCATGCAGAATAAGGCATTGATATGTGTTTTGTGTGTAGTAATAAATAGCCAATATGCTACAGTAGTCATATGCATGCTAGTTATTTGTGAGAATTGCTCCTTAAAATAAAGAGTTAAGTTGTCACAAGGGCTCAGTGGATATGTTTAATTATTTCAGTAAGATGTTACACTATTTTTATGTGATTTTTCGAGACAAAATATTGTAATATCTAACTTTATGTGAAATAGTTTGTAGCCTATAATGCCCGTCTGCGCTTCTGGTGTTTGTGCATGCGGCTCCTTGATAAAGCGTTGGCTTTTTTTCCTCTTTCTTCAGACAATCAAGATATCAGCTTTGAATGACCGTAAATGCCCTATCCGAGACTCGTGTGAGTCAAAGCTGCTGGTGTGTCTCATGCAGTTGACCTCATTCATACAAGTTGATTTATTTGTATTATTTTTTTCTGAATTGCGGACTATATTTTAATGCTTTTATGCATCTTATATATATTATAAATAAAATATATATTATAAATATATATATATATATATATATATATATATATATATATATATATATTATTATATATATATATTTTGATTTTTTTATACATTTTATAAGGTAAAAGTATAAGTAAAAGTAAAAGTATGTAATTTTATATATTAAATCTAATTGCAATATCCTCCTTATAGTCTTGAACTAAACCTTGACCATCTACTTTGTACAAAAATGTATGCAAATATTTTTTATAAGCTTAAAGAAACAGAATGGATAAGGGTATCATAGCTTGAGCCTATCCTGATGTGCCAAAATGGTTTACACAAGCAACAGGCTTAACTTTAATTCACAGCCCTGTCTGCTGTTTAATTTAGTGATTTAAAACAGTTTCACAATTCTAACGGAATTCATATGATCACGTATTTATATAGATTTGTGTTTTAGATTTGCATGTATTGCGAATGAATTTAGATTTTGCTATGCTTCAGGGAAAACCAATGCACAGGATAATTGTCTCCAGGTTTGTTTGTTTGTTTTTTATTGACATGTTGCTGACCAAATCGACAAAACAACATTCAAACTGCTTAACAAATATCAAACTGCTTAACGATATTTGTCAGACAAAGCCAGGGCCAGTCTTGCAAGGAACTTGTCCATGGCCAGGTGGGCTTCAGGTGTAAAGTCATCAGGGAAGAGCATGGCCAACACCACAAGAATGCAGTGGGACAGGATCTGTTAAATGAAGATTAATAGACACCATTTTGAAGACAACTTCATAATGAGATCTATCAAAGTATGGCTAAATTATTAATAAATAGCATCAGACACACAGCAGTATATTTACCCTGAAGTTAGCAGGATCGACTCTTAGCTGAAAGGCATGCAGCTCGCTAAGAGTGAGCAGGCCGGCGAAAAGGTCATCGATTTTCTCAACAGCCAAACCGATTCCAGCGACGACTTTCTTTCCATGCTTCCTCACAGGAGCAGAGCCGGGGCTCAGGCTGCTCCAGTGAGAGAAGTAGGTCTTGGTCTGAGGGTAGACATAGAGCATTCTGCAAAATGGTGGGGAAAAACCAATTTATTCAGAGCATTAGATCGGCAAAATATGCATTAGACATTCTATAGAAAAAAAAAACTGATTTGACTTACCTGGACAATGCCTCGTTGCCGATATCCTCAGCCTTTGGGGAGATCTTAGCCCAGAGGGCCTTCACAGTTGCTTTGTCATTAGCAGAGAGGCTCATTTTGACTCGATGTCTGGATCAAATGACTTACCCACCTAAACGTTGGTCCTCTTTTTAAGCGTTTGTAGTTGAGTGGGCACACCCAAGATATAGCCTAATTGCGTGTCAGATTGAACTCCTGCCAGTTAACACTGAAAATTGACGTGATGCCCATTTTTTTAGTTTTAGGGAGAACGTGATGATACATGCGTGCACACTTGAGTCACAAGACATAAACAGATATGGGCAGATCCTAATCAATCCAAGACCGCATCTTCAGTTCAAGTAACCCCACAACATGATTTCACTAATAATTTATTCATTAAGTTAGTATGTTTGTTAGTTTAGATCTTAGTAGCTATGACCTATTATGCTCATATGTGCTTTCTGCAACCAAAATTATTTTACGCTCTTTTAATTAATTTATTACAAAACAAATGCATAAATAAATTAACGGCCAAATGCAGTTTATTTTAAGTGCTAATTTAGTTTAATTTAGTTGCTAGTATGTAATACCAACGGTCCATTATGCTCATCCACGTCTCTACGCGCTGGTTTTAATCTTCATACAATGTTTATCACCTTTCATTCTTGCAGAGCTGCGTAAGTACTAGCCTACTGCTGATCTAGGCCAATAAATGTTAAAAAAAGTCATAACAAAATAAAAGGGTAAATAATGATAATAATACTAATAATAGTAATAATGATGATGATTACTAAATAAAAATTATAATAATTATTTTTATTATTATATATTATGTATATTTGTACTCTTTACTACTATTGTTACTTTTTAATATATTATTCTTTCACAATATATTATTATTAATATTATTATCATTAATAAACATGTACATTTGTTTTGTTACAGGGCATATATTGTGGAGAAGAAAAAAAATGACCAAAAGAGGAACTGAGGGCACAGTTCTTGATTATTCAGATTTTTTTAATATTATTATTCTGAATTGATTTATAAATCATTTATTTCATTTATTGGCTCTGAAATAGTGCGTGCCTGGTGAATTGATAAAGTGGCCACACCCTTTTAATTTGGTATTTGATGAGACTGGATTTTTTTTTTTTTATACATACAGGCAGTTCATTTTGAGATTACGTAAGAGGAGAGTCTGTGAGTAGAGATAAGGCAGAGTCGTTTTGAATGTACGTATGTGCATGAGATAACCAGGAGCTGAGATCACAACAATAATTGATACTCTTTAAAAGTTACATTTCCCAAGGATTTAAACAAATAAATAAAGATGTACTCTACAATCCTAGACGTTTATGGTTTAACACAATCATAAAAAGTTTTTTTTTTTATTATAACATAAAAAGGGGGTGTATGTTATGCTACAAGTGTTTTGCCACCTGCATTAAAACATTCTCTTACTTCAAGAGCGATGCAAACGTGCAAAATCCCTACAGCGTCCTGCCCACAAGAAGTTCCAGCCAATCAAATGAGCACTCTTGTATTGGCGATGCAACCCGATGACATAAATAGTGTCGACAAGAGTGGAAAGGTATGATTCTTATTCCTAACGGAGAAAAAAAAAATCATAAACCGACAGCATGGTTGTGTGGACTGACCAGGAGCGTGCCTACATCCAGGACATTTTCAGCAAGCTGAATTATGAGGAAGCTGGCCCCAAAGCTTTGCAGAGGTATGGTGCCCATGTTATTATGCTCATCATTATCAAAGGCTAATTCATGTAAGTTTATGAAAAACACAAAACAGACATATTTCTTTTTATTTTATTCACTTTTTGTATGCTGTATATTATGCTGTATTGTAGGACCTTGATTGTGTATCCCTGGACCCAGCGGTACTTCACAAGTTTTGGAAACCTGTACAATGCAGAGGCCATCATGTCCAATTCAAAGGTGGCAGCCCACGGAGTTGTTGTGCTCCATGGGCTTGACAGAGCCATGAAGAACATGGATGATATCAAGAAAACCTATGCCGAACTGAGCGTGCTGCACTCTGAGAAACTGCACGTGGATCCTGACAACTTTAGGGTATGCAAACTCTGCAACATATAAAAATCATACAGATGCAATCAGACACTATTTATAAGCTACTAGTGACTCACCTGTTGCGCCAACGTCTTCTGCTTTTTCCATACAGCTTTTGGCTGACTGCCTGACCATTGTGATTGCGGCGACTATGGGTACCTCTTTCACAGCTGACGTGCAGGCTGCCTGGCAGAAGTTCCTCGCTGTTGTTGTCTCTGCCCTGTGCAGACAGTATCATTAAGACCTCTAACATATGGGGGAAAACATTGTATGTTTTGGTCTCTAACACAATAAAGAGGAATTGATACGCATCTGAGCCATGTGTTTAAACTGATCATTAAATGTATCATTAAATGGATAGTTCACCCAAAACTGAAAACTGTCATCATTCTGTCAAACATTCCAGAACATTTATCAAAAAGTCATACATACATACATACATAACACAAGACATTTTTTAAAAAAGTTTAAAGAAGATTTGACAGCTGGTTAAATGCTGCAACATTTATGATATTTAAAGAGGCTGCTGTCCTCTTCAAATGTTTTCTTACTGTCTTGTGTGAACTCAGCAGGCCTGCCAATTTGTGGATAATTAGGAAATTCCTTAGTAAATAATTATCTTGTCTACTGAATTAAATAGACGTACATGAATAAATTAAGATTTATCTGGTGGTCAGTATAGGATGTTATTAAAACTACACTAAATTGCTTCTAAAATATTTAGAGGGCTCACACCTTCTGCAAAACAAGCAGACAAATAAATAGCATTGATAATTTTTATTTAAACAGTAGCCAGTGATACAAATACCATTATAATATAAATATAAATTAACATATTTATATGACTGAGTAGGTCAGGTCTATGATTTTAAATGCCATATTTGATCAGACATGGGCTAATCAAAACACAAGATTTATTTTAAGGACACGACTGATAATATAAAACACATAGACTGGGTTTTCCTATTGCAAATCAAGCTTCTAATGTCATCATCATGCTGTAGATATGATGGTGACTTAACTAGCACCCAGATTGTTTGTAAATGTTAGGTCCTACTAAGAGACACAGAGAGGCTGTGGAGGAGCAATGGATTGGGGACAAATTCCATAGAAAACATGGGTGTATTGAAAAGGGGGTGTCTGCTCAGGTAAAGTGACTGGAAATAACAATAGCAAATATTTTTCTCCTCTCTTTTTGTATCTCTACTGGCTCTGCAATCTGCATTTTTAAATTCATGAACCATTCAAGTCTGTACAGGTTACAGATGTTAATTGCCAAAAAGATAGCTTGAAAGTTAGTATATCACCCTATTTATAACGTCCAGCAGTTGTGATATGTTAAATGAAAATGTTTAGTGTGGTGTTATTTAATGCCCCTGACAACCTCTAGTCAGTTGTTAGCAACCACCTTTTGCAAGACAAGTAAAAGCTTAAAAAATTACAAGGGGTGTTGCTGATGTACTTTATGTCATAGAATAAAATGTGAAAATATCTTGAGCTTGTGTTAACCACAGACCTCACTTTCAACCAAAAAAAAAAACATTGACTTCAGGGCCATGAAACTGGAAGTGCTTCAATGCAAACTCTTTTCCTGGTTTTGGTCTCTACACTCTATTTGGCCTGCAGCACTCTATTGTTAAAATCAGATGACTGCCGCACCTGTCTGTCGCAAGGATGTAATCTTGGCCAATCAAAATACATTCTAATTCTGATACACTACCAACTTTTGCTCTTTCCCTTCTGAGCTGTTTGTGTAATTATTACAGACTTAAAGGGATAATTCACAGAAAAATCATAAACGCACCCTCAAGTTTTTCCAAACATGTTTATGTTTCTTTCTTCTATTAAAATAAAATAGTTTGAAGAATGTGGGTAACCAAACAGTTTCTGGCCCCCATTGACTTCCATAGTACAGTATTCATGTATGTATGTATGTATGTATGTCAAGTCAAGTCATCTTTATTTATATAGCGCTTTAAACAAAAAAGATTGCGTCAAAGCAACTGAACAACATTAATTAGGAAAACAGTGTGTCAATAATACAAAATGACAGTTAAAGGCAGTTCATCATTAAATTCAGTGATGTCATCATGCAGCTCAGTTCAGTTTAAATGATAAGTGTGCAATGATTTGCAATCAAGTCAATGATATCGCTGTAAATGAAGTGTCCCCAACTAAGCAAGCCAGAGGCGACAGCGGCAAGGAACCAAAACTCCATCAGTGAAAGAATAGAGAAAAAAACCTTTGGAAGAAACCAGACTCAGTTGGGGGGCCAGTTCTCCTCTGACCAGACGAAACCAGCAGTTCAATTCCAGGCTGCAGCAAAGTCAGGTTGTGCAGAAGAATCATCTGTTTCCTGTGGTCTTGTCCCGGTGGTCGTCTGAGACAAGGTCTTTACAGGGGATCTGTCTCTGGGGCTCTAGTCCTGGTCTCCGCTGCCTTTTCAGGGCTTTAGATGTCCTTTCTAGGTGCTAATCCACCATCTGGGCTGGATACGTACTGGATCCGGGTGACTGCAGTGACCCTCTGACTTGGATACAGACTGGATCTGGTGGCTACGGTGACCTCGGAATAAGAGAGAAACAGACTAATATGAGCGTAGATGCCATTCTTCTAACGATGTAGCAAGTACATCGGGTGTTATGAGAAGTGTTCTCGGTTCCGGTTTACCTAATTAATGCAGCCTAAAAATCCTTTAACGGATTTGGATATTAGAAAGTATGTTAGTATGTTATGTGTAAGCCAGGTTAAAGAGATGGGTCTTTAATCTAGATTTAAACTGCAAGAGTGTGTCTGCCTCCCGAACAATGTTAGGTAGGTTATTCCAGAGTTTGGGCGCTAAATAGGAGAAGGATCTGCCGCCCGCAGTTGACTTTGATATTCTAGGTATTATCAAATTGCCAGAGTTTTGAGAACGGAGCGGACGTGAAGGACTATAATGTAACAAGAGCTCGTTCAAATACTGAGGTGCTAAACCATTCAGGGCTTTATAAGTAATAAGCAAGATTTTAAAATCTATACGATGTTTGATAGGGAGCCAGTGCAGTGTTGACAGGACCGGGCTAATATGATCATACTTCCTGGTTCTAGTAAGAACTCTAGCTGCTGCATTTTGGACTAACTGGAGTTTGTTTACTAAGCGTGCAGAACAACCACCCAATAGAGCATTACAATAGTCTAACCTTGAGGTCATAAATGCATGTATTAACATTTCTGCATTTGACATTGAGAGCATAGGCCGTAATTTAAATATATTTTTGAGATGAAAAAATGCAGTTTTACAAATGCTAGAAACGTGGCTTTCTAATGAAAGGTTGCTATCAAATAGCACACCTAGGTTCCTAACTGATGACGAAGAATTGACAGAGCAGCCATCAAGTCTTAGACAGCGTTCTAGGTCATTACATGCAGAGCTTTTAGGACCTATAATTAACACCTCTGTTTTTCCAGAATTTAGCAGTAAGAAATTACTCGTCATCCAGTTTTTTATATCGACTATGCATTCCGTTAGTTTTTCAAATTGGTATGTTTCGCCAGGCCGCGATGAAATATAGAGCTGAGTATCATCAGCATAACAGTGAAAGCTAACACCGTGTTTTCCTGATGATATCTCCCAAGGGTAACATGTAAAGCGTGAAGAGTAACGGCCCTAGTACTGAGCCTTGCGGTACTCCATACTGCACTTGTGAACGATATGATACCTCTTCATTCACTGCTACGAATTGATGGCGGTCATATAAGTACAATTTAAACCATGCTAATGCACTTCCATTAATGCCAACAAAGTGTTCTAGTCTATGCAAAATAATAGTGTGGTCAATAGTGTCGAACGCAGCACTGAGATCCAAAAGCACTAATAGAGAGATACAACCACGATCAGATGATAAGAGCAGGTCATTTGTAACTCTAAGGAGAGCAGTCTCAGTACTATGATACGGTCTAAATCCTGACTGGAAATCCTCACAGATGCCATTTTTCTCTAAGAAGGAATATAATTGTGAGGATACTACCTTTTCTAGTATCTTTGAAAGAAAAGGGAGATTCGAGATCGGTCTATAATTAACTAGTTCTTTGGGGCAAAGTTGTGGTTTTTTTGATGAGAGGCTTAATAACAGCCAGTTTGAAGGATTTTGGGACATACCCTAATAACAATGAGGAATTAATAATAGTCAGAAGAGGATCTATGACTTCTGGAAGCACCTCTTTTAGGAGCTTAGATGGAATAGGGTCTAACATACATGTTGTTGGTTTAGATGATTTAACAAGTTTATACAATTCTTCCTCTCCTATAGTAGAGAATGAGTGGAACTGTTCCTCAGGGGATCTATAGTGCACTGTCTGATGTGATACTGTAGCTGATGGCTGCATGGTTTACAATTTTATCTCTAATAGTATCGACTTTAGAAGTAAAGTAGTTCATAAAGTCATTACTGCTGTGATGTCGAGAAATGTCAACACTTGTTGATGCTTTATTTTTCGTTAATTTAGCCACTGTATTGAATAAATACCTGGGGTTATGTTTGTTTTCTTCTAAAAGAGACGAAAAGTAACCAGATTTAGCAGTTTTTAATGCTTTTCTGTAAGATAGGTTACTTTCCCTCCAAGCAATACGAAATACTTCTAGTTTTGTTTTCCTCCAGCTACGCTCCATTTTCCGGGCTGCTCTCTTTAGGGTGCGAGCGTGCTCATTACACCATGGTGTCAGACTGTTTTCCTTAACCTTCCTTAAGCGTAAAGGAGCAACTGTATTTAAAATGCTAGAAAAGAGAGAGTCCATAGTTTCTGTTACATCATCAAGTTGTTCTGAGGTTTTGGATATGCTAAGGAATTGGGATACATCAGGAAGATTACTTACAAAGCAGTCTGTTTTGTGGTAGAAGTGATGGTTCTACCATACTTGTAACAAGAAGTGGAATTTACAGTTTTAGCTATATGAAGTTTGCACAAAACTAAATAATGATCTGAGATATCATCATGGTATGTATATGTATGTATGTATGTATTTATTTGCATATTCAAGTCATTTGGGACCAGCAACTGTTTGGTTACCCACATTCTTCAAAGTAGCTTCTTGTTTTGCATGTGTAAAATGCAAAACAAACAAATAAACAAAATAAAATGATAACTGGTGAAAAGTAATCCATCAATTATATAAAAAATACATGTAATTAAAAAAAAGATAGTCATTGCAACTTTCAATAGTGTAGATAAAATATAGTAAAAAGCAACAACAACAAATATATATATATTTATATATATATATATATATATATATATATATATATATATATATATATATATATATATATATATATATATATATATATATATATATATATATATTGGGGGACCCTGAGCTATTGGGAGTCCCACAGTGACACAGACACCCCACCCCCAAACAGACGTTGATTTCAACTGACGAGATGCAATGAAATATACTGTGCAAGGGGTCCAAAAAAGTTGTGATATTTATGATATGATAAGGCCAGTTTCCACATTTTTGTTATGTGGACAATGAATGAAACATTTATTAAAAGGACACACACAAAGCAATATAATTTATGTGATGAATAGAAGATCTTTATCAGCCTTTGTCAAGTTCAATTATACAACAAATAAGGAATGCCCAAAGGCAGATCATAGGAAACCTGAAAAACTTCAGGAAAAACATGAGATTATTTCTAGGGTGAAATGTTGACACCCATTTTCACAGAATGGAAGCTATTTTTGCTGAAGCTAAAGATAATGCTTTTTGGAAACCAATGGGAAATGCAACTCACACGAAGATGGAGATACAGTACACTCGTTTCGATTTGAACATTTAAATTGTTTTGTGATTTCAGTTAAAGTTAAAAGCTGAGAAATAAAATTAATACTTGAGAAGGCAATTGTTTACACATGAGATCACATGTAGGCTATGAATATATGAGATCCATATGCAAATATGATGTTTACTTATACAAGACCTTGTCTCAGACAACCACCGGGACAAGACCACAGGAAACAGATGATTCTTCTGCACAACCTGACTTTGCTGCAGCCTGGAATTGAACTGCTGGTTTCGTCTGGTCAGAGGAGAACTGGCCCCCCAACTGAGACTGGTTTCTCCCAAGGTTTTTTTTCTCCATTCTCTCACTGATGGTTTTGGTTCCTTGCCGCTGTCGCCTCTGGCTTGCTTAGTTGGGGACACTTCATTTACAGCGATATTGTTGACTTGATTGCAAATTATTGCACAGATACCATTTAAACTGAACTGAGCTGCATGAAGACATCACTGAATTCAATGATGAACTGCCTTTAACTGTCATTTTGCATTATTGACACACTGTTTTCCTAATTAATGTTGTTCAGTTGCTTTGACGCAATCTTTTTTGTTAAAAGCGCTATATAAATAAAGATGATTTGACTTGACTTGACCCTTAATTTGCAACCTAGCAATGAACTCACTATCTATGGCTTAAATAAATAAGAAAGAAACTTCAGTAAAGAACCAAGAAGACCTATTTAAACCAATGTCCAGCTGTAAAGCCACAAGTCACAATGGTTTAGTAGACAACTGTTGAGCGAGCTGCAATAGTTTGTATCTGCAAAACTCGACTCGAGTCGGTGGGCTGTGAGAGCTTGGTGAGGTAATTTTATTTCTGGCCTGCTTTGTTCGATATTTTTCATTGTATGTATTTCTTCAAAGGATGTGTTTGTAATTAACCATTAGCCTGTTAGAATTAAGGCCTTTAATATTCCTGTATTGATTGTCTGGTCTCAAGATGCTTGGTTGTCTTCCCCTGGATTCGGCAACACTTTGGTGGATTTGGAAACCATATAACACTGAGACAATCATGGCTAACCAAAAGGTCGCAGCACACGGGACTGTAGTGCTCCAAGGACTGAAGAAAGCTCTCAAAAACATGGATGATATCAAAAACACCTACACTTCCCTTAGTGAGCATCACTCAGAGAAACTGCAAGTCAACCCAGGCAATTTCCAGGTGGGTGTCTCTGAGCAGTGGCTATCATGCTGCTTATAATGTTGGAGCTGTGCTTTACTTTTCTCAGCTTCTCTTCCAGCTCTTAGGTGACTGTCTGACCGTGTTGATCGCTACACGCTTGAGGACTGAGTTCACCCCAGACATCCAAGCTGCGTGGCAGAAGTTCCTGTCTGTTGTTGTGTCAGCCCTAAGAAGGCAGTACCATTGACTGAATGAGAAAATTATCTTGTACTTGACTGTATAATGCATTAGTGAAAGAATAAATGATTGATACAATTTCGTCTACTGAGTCATCTCTACATTTAGAATTAAATATTATATAAGTAGAAGTCCTAATATTCACAATTTTACTAACTTACAAGAATGTTGCATGTAGTTTTGGGTCACAAAGGCCAGAGGCCATATCATTCTGATATGATTTCCACTTCCTGCCCCTCCCTCTTCTCACGCCTTACAAAACTTTAAAAGAAATATAACTGATGCAAACTTAACGTCCAAAATTCCCAAGATCCAAAATACTTTATTGTAAACACTCAAAAATACATTTGAAAGTATTTAGGTTTAAATTTAAGATTTATGTTTTTGAATTCCATATTTCCATCTGTTTGTATTACACAGTTTTAACACAAACTAGTAAAGTGATGCATAGCCTATTAGTCAGTCGAATGAAACCGGTAAGAAAGATTTCTGCACTCAAAAATTTGCGTTTATTAGATTCTATTTATATAATCATATTTTTAGAATCTTATTTTAAAAATGCGTTTAAATTGCTTAGCAGCGTTGCTTGAAATGTGGTTAATTACGCGACTGGAACGAGCAAAATTTAGTTTTAATGTATAAGATTGAAACAAATTAGATTTATTTATGATAAATATATAAATCTGGTTATTGTGCATTTAAAACATTCAGTTTATTATTACAGAAATCCTACCTATTTCATTTAATATACTATAAGGGTATCAATGTGATCCACAGGTAATGACAGGTCTGCTGTTTAAATCCGTTCAGCACAACGGAGAGCGTCACATTTCCTTTGGACTTCAGCCAAGATTTCAGCACTTAAGTCTGGATAGCAACACACCCACATCAAACATGTTTGATCAAGTGCAACACTGTCGTCATTGGTTGATTTCTTTCCTTTTGCATCAAGTACCTAATGAGGATGACTTTGTATCAGGAAGGCAAAACACTGACAATGTCAGCATCACCGTAAAAACGACTAAGCTAATGTACTGTAGGCCTATATGAAAACAAGAAAAGTATTGGAAGTGTAACAATCCCACAGAGGGCGCTAACAGAGAAGAGTACAATGAGGGATTTTTTATTTTATTTTATTGATTATTCCATGGCATTGCAGAAATAACAAAGAAACACATACTTTGGTAAAACATGTATTATTTATTTATTAAAGACAGAATGATCAGAACCATCCCATGCTCTTTCGGAAGGGTCTTCATCGGAACTTCTCGGCTAAAACCGCTGAGAATGCCGAAAGATACTTTCTATCGCCGCGTGTGCAACTGGTGTGAAGTTTTCACCCATATAGCAGGCTAACGTCACAAGGATGCAATGATTGAGAAGCTGGAAAAAGTGTGAGAAGTTGACGTTAGTGAGCAAAAGCAAAAATATCACATCATATTTGTACTTCATCAGTTAAGTGGACAGACAGACTTTACATGAACACCTTGAAGTTTGTAGGATGTATTCGCAGCTGATAGGCATGGAACCTGCTCAGCGGTGCCAACGTTGTAGTAAGTGTGCTTATGTTCCTCGCACCTTCGGCTAAAGCCTGGACGATTTTCTTCCCGTGGCAGCGCAAATGGTCTGAACGGGGGCTGATATCTAGATGAGAGAAGTATGTCTTTGTTTTGGGGAACGTTGTGAACATCCTGTAACAAGGGAGAAAAACAAGGTCAGCGAAACACAGACGGCACGAGACCCTAGGTATTTCCTCCCTCTGTGTTGCTTGCGTCATCACTCATGGGAAACTGCCAAATACGACAAGACCATCAATCATTCTAAAGACTTTTGATATTCAGAAAACTGAGCGGCGAACTATCAAGGATCCACCAAAAAGTAAGTCAGACCAAGTTTAGTAAAATTTCATAGAAATGCAACATGTTATAGAAACGTCGGTTAGGTCTGTTAGCCAATATTTGTTCAGTCTAGGACAGCATACCTTAAAAGAGCCTCAGATCCGATATCTTCTGCCACTGGAATCATTTTGTCCCATATCTGTACAATCAACTCTTTTTCGGTGTTCGAGAGCATTATAAGACGGCGTGGCACAAGTAAAATATAGCCTATTAATACTATCTAAACACAAGTGAATAAATATAAATTGAGTTTTCCCAGTGCAATGTCGATCACATCTCGACTTTAAAAAATTGCAAAAATAGAAGGGAGCAGTTCACAGAAATGTTGTTCCCGACGGTCGCTGTCTTCAACTCATCGGCAAGCTGGAGGTAATCACGTGTGAGTTCAAACTGCGCACTGTTAAGTGTTCTCTGCGTCATGTTAGAAGAGCCTATGTTATCATGACGGGATTCCGAGTCTTGAGTGAGTTCAGTGATGTATTTCGCAACAGGTAGCGATAGCGCAATAAGTAGCCTAGTCATAAAATCTCATCGCAGTGCTTGTGGTGAATGGTTACGCTATTTTTAATTTTACCATTGCATCTAAATATCAACATGTCTGAGATTTAGTCAGTCGAAGCACTTTGAGAATAACTGATCTAATTTTATGTCTCTGGAAAATAATGATCTATGACATTGCACTAGCCTATGTTACATCAGTGTTGGGCTTATTCGTTTATATTTCCATAAATTAAATGTAGCCTACATTTTGACATCTTCGCTTTTAATTAAAACCTATAGGTTAATTGAGTGTTGTTATTATGAAATATCTTTGTTTAAATTAAAATATGTGCAGTTACATATGCAAATATTTATATGCCTGTATATAAATCATAATTTTACCTTTCAGAAGAATCTATTTTACTGGGATTCTGCTTTGTCTGTCATTAGTAGAAGTTAATTTATTATTCAACTAAGTTGTAAAATACAATGTTTAATATAATAGTTGATTTAGTATTTTACATTAACAACACACACACACACACACACACACAAACGCACCCAAACACACACTAAAACAAATATAAATAAATAAAAGAATTGTGTCAAAAGGCATTCATACATTCTGTAAAAGTTTATTCAAGGGGGCCTCAATATGTGCTATAACAACTATTTATTTTTATATTTATTTCCTATAATTACACATTAGGTGATGCATCATCAGCTTATATCTAAACATGTTTCAGTTTAAAGGAAAATCCCCATTGTTCTTAAGGTTGGCATCTTTCCCTCTATAAGATGTGTGTTGATATCAACACAGACGATTATGAAAATGTCTCTCTATTGGATAATTAGTGTTAGAGTTGTATTGACCGCAATTTACTGTTTTTTTTTTTATCACAAACAGACTGTTCATATTAAATATACAGTAAACGGTTTTCAAAAGAATATAAACATGTAGCAACATTTGCTTTCTCTGTAGTGATTTTACCACACATAATGCCAAATGTGGTTCAAATGCAAAAAGAAAAAAATGGCAATGTAAAACTGGAGTGCATACACATTTATGATATTAAATGACATTGACTCTCATCTTTAATGGCTATGAGCATGCACTTCTGTGATAGGGAGGGGTCAAGGCATTGGGTGTGATAAACCCTCATGGCTGTTCATATCAGTGGCTCAAGCTGGGGGCTGAAAGTGGGTGGAAGCTGAAGAGCAGCTTAATCACCCGCCTCACTCCTGCCCTGCCCTCCTGCTGGGAACAAACCCTGGCAGCATGAACTACCCATGACTCAGCTAAACTGAAGGACTACCTCTTTAACAGAATCCACATCCTTTTGCGTTTAGTGAAATGTGCAGTATGGCAGGTAGTGCATGACTGTGCTCAGGTCTGTTCTTTGTTCTCTGTATGTGGGTATTTTTGTTAAGCTGATGTAGAGTTAAAGCTTCATGCAATATTCTGTTTTCTTCTAATGATTATATGTGTATGTTTTGTTGTTTTTTATAATCATTTATTATGTGTTGATCGTTGCTCCCAACCCTTCATGTGTTCAAATTTTTATGTTTTGTTCAATTTTGTGTTTGTTTCAATCTGGAAACAGCTCCATCCTCACAACCTCAAGTGACATATCATTATTACTGTTATATATAATTATGTAAAGCATTTTGTCAAATAAACACAAATTGACAAAAGGGTCTGATCACTTTAAAACAAATATAAAAGTTTGTATCACTTTTTTTGTACTTTGTTTGTACTTTATTTGCTTTATTATGAAAGTTTGAATAAGTCATGACAAGAAAATGGATTTATTAATATTTTAATATGACAAGGTTTCTTTTTGATTTAAATATTCACCTGTAAAAAGAAGAGAAAATATCACCTGTAATACATCCCCAAGAAGAGTAGCAGAACAACAAGGGATGTTTATGAAAAAATCATTAGTGGGAAATGATGAGGTTGACAGAAAAACAGAAAACTCAAATTTAAAAAACAGCTCTGCAGGATCTGAAAACACTGTCTCCTGGATAACCTTGTCTCCTTAAAAGACTTTCTCAAATAAAAGTGTAATCATCTTGAAAAATATGGATTAAAACTAATATTTTAAGAGTGTATAATTTCTTCTTATTTTTATTTTATATACAATGTAGCAACTGTTTTTATGTCGTGTCACATACAGTCAGTAGATTAAAAAAAAAGACATTAATACTTTTATTTATCAAGGATGCATTAAATTGATCAGAAGTGTCAATAAAGACATTTACTACATTATAAAATAATTTATTTTTCAAATAAAAGCTTTATTTTTTACTTTCTATTGACCATCAAGAATTATCAGCAAGAAAAAAATGTTTCTTGAGCAATCTTACCAGCCCTAAAATTTTGAATGGTTGTGCAATTGTTTGATTTGTAACAAATTTAGGTTCTTCAATTAAAATCCCTCCCTACCAATTGTTTAAAACAGTTGTTGAGCTTGCTGTCCACTAGGTGGCAACAGCGCACCAAAAGCAAATCTATCGTAATAAAACGACAAACATACTTTTAAGGGTAGGCCTTAGGAAAAATTGCATTTGTATGACGTATATATATGTACCCATCCATTTATTAAAAGCTCTGCTTTCCAAATAATTGCAATGAATACAATATGCATATCAAAAGCATATATTGAAGCATTTTGCATGCCAGGTGAAGAAAATTAATTTTGAATAAGTGTCAATTTAGCTAAATAAAGAAGCCAGTGGTTTGCCAAAGACGGAAATTCCTGTCATCTTTTTAAAAGACACAAAATACAGCAAACAGGATTACATATTAATTATTTTCCTCTTCTTTAATCCTATTGATGTATTGTTTGCTTGAGCACTCACTGATGGATCACACATGCCACCCACACTGTCTAGTCTCAGCCTGCCAAATACTCAGACGTGTTATATTGTGACTGGATGGCACACTATTAGATTATAACTGCAGTTTACATTAGATTAGCGTATTTAGGAAGCCTTTGAGTTCTTATGAGGGCTGTAATAATGGTGAAAGGTGAGAGGAAAGTACTGCGAAACATCAATAACTCATTTAATCTTGATTGTTCTGCACATGAAACAAAATATTTGAGTGGTACTTTGAAATCTTGCCAAGCAGAAGCCATAAATCATGTGCACATCTTTCAACATGACTATCTATGCGCTCACCTCTTAGGCCATGTCATGTCTCCCCATCCTGTGAATGCCCCCATGAGGGCCTTTAAACATTTATCATTCCATGACAGTTAATCCTCCTTCCCAGGACAAAAAAGTCTCAAGTGTTTAAACAGTGCCACAGACAGCCATTGTGGTTTGGAGCTTGGTGGAGGATATATGTAAGCTTATCTATGAGAAGCATGCGTCTTGCTGATATGTGAAGAACATGAGCAGAAGTGTGCAGAAAACTGATCATATGCAAAAAATGATCCTATACAAATTTATAAACATGTATACTACATACACACTACCTTTCAGTTTTTTTTTAAACAGATTAATACTTTTAGTCAGCAAGGAAGCATCAAACTGATAAAACGTAACAATAAAAATATTTATGATCTTACAAAATATTTGGATAAATAACAATAACAATAAATGTTGAAGTTTACATTCACAAAAGTATCGGGAAAAAGTATCACCGTTTCCATAAAAACATTAAGCAACTCTTTTAAACTGTGTAATGAGTAATGTTCTTGAGCACTAAGTCAGCATATATACAGTACAGGTCAAAAGTTTGGAAACATTACTATTTTTAATGTTTTTGAAAGAAGTCTCTTCTGCTCATCAAGCCTGCATTTATTTGATCAAAAATACAGAAAAAACAGTAATATTGAGAAATATTATTACAACTTAAAATAATAGTTTTCTATTTGAATATACTTAAAAAAATATATATATATTTTCAGCATCATTACTCCAGCCTTCAGTGTCACATGTAACATCCAGTCTATCACATGATCATTTAGAAATCATTCTAATATTCTGATTTAATATGAGTGTTGGAAACAGTTCTGCTGTCTAATATATTCGATGAATAAAAGGTTAAAAAGAACTGCATTTATTCAAAATTAAAAAAAAAAATTCTAATAATATATATTCTAATAATATATTTTCTTTACTATCACTTTTTATCAATTTAACACATCCTTGCTGAATAAAAGTATTGATTTTATTTAAAAAAAAAAAAGAATGAAAAAAAAAAATTACTGACCCCAAATTACTGACCAGTAGTGTATATTGTTATTACAAAATATTTATATTTTAAAAACATAGCTTCTTCTTCTTTTTTTTTTTCTTTTTATTCATCAAAGTATCCTAAAAAAAATCACATGTTCTGAAAAAATATTAAGCAGCAGAAATGTTTCCAACTTTGATAATGAATCATCATATTAGAATGATTTCTGAAGGATCATGTGATAATGATCCTAAAAATTCAGCTTTGCATCACAGAAATAAATGATAATTTAAAGTATAATAAATTTAAAAAACAATTATTTTAAATTGTAATAATATATCACAATATTAAATTTTTTTCTGTATTTTTGATCAAATAAATGCAGGCTTGATGAGCAGAAAAAACTTCTTTCAAAAACATTAAAAATAGTAATGTTTCCAAACTTTTGACCTGTACTGTATATATATATATATTACTAATTTATTTTTATATTAAATCATGAATCAAATACAGTATCAAATAAAAAAAACTGACTGTGGAGTTTTCTTTTTCACAGTTACACTTGATCTTTGCATTTAAAAAGTTCAATGTTCAATGAAAAGCCATTTGCTCTTAGCTACACAAAAGGGAGGAGGCTTTTGGATTTCCTGCACGTACTGGAGAGTCAACATGGCAAGTTAGAAGCTGGAAGGAAGGAAAAAAACAGCACCTTTTCAATGAGAAAAAGTTTAACTGACAACTTTTGAGGCACAAGTGAAAACAGTGGTTAAATTAAGCCCTCCGGGCTGGCAAGAACAAAGAGAGTCCATACATGCACTGAATTGCTGTTACTGTAATTCTTAAAAATTTATTCTATTATACTTATCCTTTTTAGAGTCTGATAGTAATAGCATAATAGACATATATGCAGATGATGATTTGTTAGCTAAAGTGTGATGCATCGCTTCAATTCAGGTTAGACTGTATTTTGTGACCACATACACATACTCTTATCCTCATGCTCCAGACTGTCTAAAATGATGACGAACGACCTCAGCAATAAATTGTGTAAGTCACCAGGGATCTGGAACATCTCCCCTGAACTATATGTCAATGTATAGTTAAAGACAAGCAGTGGATTTACTGTCTGCACTACTGTTTAGATAATAACATCAGCTGCACCCTGTCTCTCTCAATTCGGAGTAAAGAGAAAGAGCTCTTGTTTCTGGCTGTTCATGTCTGTTAATGGTCAGTGATTTACAGGAGATCCTCCTACTTTTGCTTTCAGTTGCAAATGAGTAATGGAATAATTGAGTGAATCACATGTTACTAACAGGAACCAATTTGGGGTTTCTTTTTATATTATACTATTATACAAAGTCATATAGCTACGTTGTTGGAAACAAGTAGATCTCACAGTCAGGTTCTCGGAGGGAGTTTGGACATGTCATCAGGTGAAGAACTGGTACTCCCTTCTGGCCCCCATAAACTAGAAGGCCAAAGGGGAACACAAGATAGCAGAAGCAAACCTTCCAGTGCTCCTGTGAACAGCTGCCAGCTGCACTTCCTTCTCTGGGCCTCTGCAGGCAAACCTTTGAAGTGGTCATAGCATGTACAGTACAGTAGGTGAGCAACAGTGTTATGAAGCTGTAGACAGGAAATACTGGAGTGTGTGAAAACAGGGTTCATAGAGTGGTCTGCTCTCTAAACTAATTATAATACAATTTAAGATGTCACATAATTGAGAAAACAGTTTGAAAGTATCAGTGAATCAGCTGTAGGCATGAAGTCGCAAAATTGATATTTAGACATTGTGAGTGAAATATTTATTTTATACAACAGTTAAGTTAATATTTAGCAACTTACATTTCACAATATTGGCTATTAATTTGTCTGTTTTTGCTTTGTCAGTGAAAATAATTCCAAACAACGTAAAAGAATATGCTGATTTTAGAGACACATACTAGCATCTTACTATTTCTGCCATATGAATATCTAGTTCAATCATGTAACTCTACATGGCACAGGCTGATAGGTTCTTCACAAACAACCTGCGCAATCACATAATTTACTTCATGGCACAAGCTGACTAGCAGCCAATGAGATTGCTTGCTCAATATTTAAATAGTCTGGCTCAGTGTTCAATGTAATCAGGTCCTGCAGCATGCTATCAGAGTTCCTCTGAAACCCGCCACCTCCCCCAGCTCCACCTGTCTAGATCTGCTAAGAGATTTATGCATGCCTATTCATGCTACAGCACCATCTTACATGCTCACAGCAGCATGTCTGTATATCACAATAATACTATATATAGCATACTTATTAGAGTGTTTTATATATATATATATATATATATATATATATATATATATATATATATATATATATATAGAAAAAAAAAAACAACTTTTAAGGATGGATAGGCCTATGTATTTCTGTTATCTATTTTTTCTTAAATGGCAGTCATTGAAGGGATAATTATAACAACCACATGGTGTATGCAGGATTACTCAGTCCATCCAAAGGATCCATAATTCCTGAGGAAATAGACGAGCTGGGATCTTGCTCACAGGCTCATGCTGTCATGATTGATCTGATGATGAAGATGAAAGGAGCAAGAGCATAAAGCAGATATTGCTCAAAAGAATTCCCTGGCAGGTACGAGCTTTGAATATCAAAAGGATGAAGCCATAAAGATCTATTTTATTTTTGTATGGTCCAAACAAAATCACGGTGTTTATTAGCATTTTTTTTGCATGCCGAAATATACATAATACATTTATACATTTTCCTGCTTTAATAATATATCTAATGATGATTTAACAATACCACCTTACACTTAACTAATATTACAAAGTATTACATTATAAAGAACATTTTATGAAAGGGAATATGAGATTTGAGATCCAGTCAATCAGAGACATGGGTCACATGCCTTGTGTACCTAAGGCTTTTGTAGTGACTGTTCAGTTTTATACATTGCACACAATTCACAATGCACAGTCTATGTGAATTTGCAATGCAAAAGCCCTGTCCATGCATCTTTATAATATACAATACAGTGTTTGAAAGGAATCTGCCATCAGCTGTGATTAACTCCTGGGATTCCCCTCACCTGGACATCCTAGTTCACAGGGTCAATATCCAAGCATTAAATCCTGATAAACACTTCCTCTACTCAGCTTACACCAACTTTATCTCTGAGCACCTTTAAATTGCCAGAGGGCGGATTTTGAAAACTTGAAGCATTTGTAGTGTGCTGGTGATCCCATAGTTTGTAGTTTTTTTTGTTTTGTTTTGTTTTTGCTGGTGAACAGCATGACTATGATGGACCACCAGGTAAAACAACACCAAACCATTCTGGAAACTCCCAGTGATTTAAGAGTTTTTCCCCAATCAAGGGTTAGAATTAGTTAGTTGCATTTAATTTAATCAATAATCAGGTAAATTTTGGTGAATAACTAACTTTACTTGGTGAAATACTAACTTTAGCTTCCAAAATAATTATTGGCTTTTTATAGCATCAACATAAGATTCTCATCTGTTTTTATCCCTCTGTAGTCTTCTGTACAACATCACTTTCCAAAAGCATCTCTGAACAGTTTATGGTCCCAAGTTAATGAACTAGAGAGTAGAAGGTTTATGAAACATCATCTTGGCACTCCTGAACTACTACGAGTTTGACAATAGTGTTTAGGTCCCCGGCTGTCTTCATTTGCTGCTAATAAACAGAGTTTGTGGGGAGCTATGGAGGCATCTACCCATCTGACCTGTAATCGTTTCCATTCTCTTTCTGGTTTAGCCTGGAGAACTGGTGCAATAGAGCTTGCCAGTATTGGTTAGTGCAGACACAGAAACCACAAAAACAACATTTAACCTCAAATCCCTAATATTTTGTGACAGATGACTGATGAACAGACTCAATGGCTTTTGTATAAGATTTTAAAGTGTCACATAAAGAACTGAAGCATGTGTAACTGATGAGTCAGTTTTGAACACAAGCTTCAAATTTACTCTGAGGATAGACACTTTCGGAAGACGTTAGATATCTTCATACGTCCATATCTCCAATGTTTCTGTGTTTTCCAATGTTGTTTTAATTTCCATTTGAGTCCATGATGCTTAGCATAGCACTAAATTTTCACAACAGTTTTTTATACCACATACTTTGCATGTTATATCTAATATGACATGAGTCAAATTAAAGCTTTTTTAATGTGCCTCTGACTAAATTCTGTTTAAGTCAGATTCACATAATCTCACTTTAACTTTGATTTCGATTTGAATGCAACTGAAATGTTCCCTGATAATGTCATGTTTTCTCTATTCGGGATCGGGACTAGCGAAGACGGTTTGCAAATCTCTCTTTTGATCTATTTGTTCAGTTCAATTCATTCGAACATTTTCAACACTCAAGCACTGAATTGTTTGCAGCAGTTTCTCACTCCAAAATACAACAGGATATTTTATAAGCACAAAAAGAGCACTTGAGTTGGATATTTACATACATTCCATTAAACAAAACTTGCAGATGTCTTCTATCATTTGTCAGGGAGGGGTGGGGGGATCTGTGTACCATTACTAAAGAAGGCTATAAATGACTCGGGAATGTTTCATTTGTAATGTCCGGTTTGTTTATATCGTCTTTCATTAGAAATATAAAGATAGAACTTTTTTTTGCTGCTAATACTGTTACATATTTTACAGAACAGTGTTTCAGACTGATTCTATAGAAACTTGTTTCAGCCATGGGGGAAAAAATGTAAAAGGGTAATTATGACTTTTTATCTCACAATAAGTTTATACCTCAAAATTCAGACTTTTTCAGCTTACAGAGATAAAGACTTGCAATTCTGAGAAAAATTTTCAAAATTATGATATAAACTCACAATTGTGAGTAAATAAAACGTTCTGTAATTTTTTTTTATTTAGTTTTTTTTTAATTTTGTGTCAGAAACAAGCTTCCATAAAAAACAATAATCATAATATTATTATTATTCATTAAAAGAACTGGCCCATTTCAGAAACTGGTCTACACAGGTCGTGCACTTCATTTAGGGCTATGTTGGTTGTGCTGTATGTTTTTGATTCAACAAAAAGAACTGTGTCGTAGGAGTCATTTGTGTGTGAAACAGAGACTGCACTTTATTTGTCACATTGTTTTTTTTTTTTTTTTTGTTTTTTTTTACAGACAGACCTCAAGGATAACTTAATAGAATATATGTTTACTGCTATTATTTTGACAGTGTTTTTATTATGTTCAGACAAAATATGATTTCATTGGCTGTGGCTCAAAAGATTCAACAGTGGGGTACTGAATTTTATTTTATTTTTTGTATTTTTTTTTAGATATTAGCACATAACACCACGTATCAGTGTGAACCATAAAGCAAGAATGCACACAGGGTTCAGACAGGGTTAAATCTCAGGTCAGGACATAATGCCTTCCATATGCTGATAGAGTTAATGACATGTATGCACTCTCGTCTTTCTACCTGCATTCCTCCATCAACACAGAGCACTAAATCTCTGATAGCTCCCCCATGCAGGGGTTGATTCATTGCAAGGGGGATCCTCAGATATCTGTGCCTTTTCTCTGCTTCCTCTGTGTAGCAAATGTGCCCTTATGTGGTGCAGCATATCTGATTTGTTCTGCTTTCAGTTGTGGGCTGATTTTGTTGCTTAAGCAGTCAAATCAATGTGTGGAATCAAAGCTCTTCACACCTCATGACAAAAGTGTGAGCTTGAGTGGCAAGGAGCAACTGCAGCACTCAAAAACAGAACAGAGGACTGTAGAAGTGTGTATTTGCTATATGTATGCACATATGCAAATAAGATAAACTAAACAAGCATTTTTTTAATTGTTCCAGAGTTCCTATTATTTTTGAGAATTCAGTAAGGAAAGAGTGTGTAAGATAACGAATAAACAGAAATGAAAAATACATGTGCAGTTTGGGCCCAAGCAAATAAGCACTGGAAAATCCCAGTCGGAAGTTTGTCCGTCCTGCAGAAGGAAAGCTGTTCATTTTCAGGAAGGGGAAGAGGATGCATCCACATGCAGATCCAATCAACACAGGGATCAGAGTTGTCTGGTTCTTTAGGGACAATCCTATGGTCCTCTGTTTACTTTTGTTTCCTCTCATCAAATGTCTCATTGAGGTTTTCTGTACCAGGAGGAACGGTATACCTGTCTGAATTAAAGACATGCACCACTGCCTGAAAAAAAAAAAAAATCATATCCATCCAGATGTTACGTCCAAGAAACATATGTTAACGTTTTCTAGCCAAACAAAGAGTGGCTCGGTCTGATATTCTCAAACTACTCGTCTTTCCTATAACACTATCAGACATTACTCTGAATCTTCTGAATGTGTGTGAATTCCTGCTGGATAGCTGGTATTTTGTTTTCTAGATTTCCACTATTATCCTCATTATCCACTATGGCACAATCCTATTATGGTTGCTACAGTATCCAAATTCAATAGAGAATACACTGAGCTTGGTCTCTGTTCTGAAAAGCAATCATTGAAATTTTGATTAAACAGCTTAGCTGGATCCACAGATGAGAGATCACATTTTATATCTCATTACAGTATCATTTAGTCCATGGCTGCAAAATAACACTGACTTGACTTTCCCTCATGCGTGACTGCAAGTGCTGTGATTTCTACCTTAATATTTCCACACGTTAAGGCAATCAGGAAAATGTGACCCACAGATATCAGAAGAGTGTGAAAGTCATATATATAATAAGATAATTCTTTCTTTATGGCTGATGCCTTCCACAGCTTAATGCTTCTATGTATCCAAAATGTTGGCTAATGTATCAAGCATCAATGTAATTTCTAATAGATTATTTCCGTGGTATCTGTGGTACCACATCTCTTCAGTGCAAGCTGAACACTGTCAAAAATATATATTATGTTCATGAATATATGGAGTAAGCGCATCAGCTGTTCAGCTTGTGGTCCTTAAATCAAAAAGAGAATTAGCTGGCGGTTTACAAGTTACTTGATGATATTTCACATTTATGTGCATAAATTTTAGTCACACCTCAAATGTAAACTTATATAAAGAAGTAAGTTTCAGTTCCAGATCAAAACAAAATCAATTGCTAAGTACCTGACAGTTTAAAAAAGTCAGTTTAAGAAGTAAGTTTCAGTGCTTGATGAAATCAGCTTGCAACTTGCTAGGATCTTAAGTTTTTTTTTTTTTTTTTTTTTTTTTTTTTAAATAGTGGCTTCTAATAAATATATAATTATTTATAATTTATGGTGTAGAACAAAGCTTCATTAAGTAATGTTAACCAAAGACCTTATTTTACTCTTAAACCAAACCGCTATTCTAAAAACCCATTGGAAATGATCAAGGAAATTATTATGACCCACAAATTGACATCATGACTGAATAGCTCCATTAAAAATCCATAAACAGTACACTTTGTTATAGATAAGATTATATTGTGGCTAAATTATATTAGAGGTTCGAATGAAGACCCAGATTTTATTACGAGCACATAATGAGGAAAATATGTTCTAAAATATAGGGATGTATCGTAATTTTACCTCAAGACAATGTATGTTTGTTCTAATGGAGCCTAGCACTTGGTGTTTCTTGCCATAAATGACGCACAAAAGCGGCTGCTGCATCCTTTTGCGGTTAAACTTGAAGACATCACTAGTCTTTTGTTTTACGCCCATGACTGGCTCTGATTGGTTAGTGACATCTGCACGTCTTTGAAGTCTCCGCCCACTCTGTCTCTTTCAGCGCGTGTGGGCGTATTTACGGCTTGAAACTGAACTACAGACTCTGCAACTCGCCACCCTGTGCTGGGCATCAGTGTGGGAATTAACGGGGCGAGAAGCATGATTTTTATCTGCAGCGTTGTCACAAACTTTGGATTTAGGATTTGACTATGTAAAAACACATTGCTTCCGTACTGTTTAGTTATGCATTGACATTATATTTCCTCTGCGAAGAAGGTGCATCACACTAAACGCCGTTTAATGAACAAACCCAGCTGCTAAGATCTGAAAGTCCATCAGAAGGTATGGCTTTATTTCAGTGATTCTCTTTACGTTTAAAGTTTTAAAGTTGTACCCATGGCAACAGATGTAGCATCTTTGTTGTTTGAGAGTATGTGTGTCAGCTCACGTGCAGCTGAATGCAACCTAAATTATTTGTTTTCATAGGGAACATCATATTGAGCATGTGGCGTTATGCAGCTTTTGGAAATGCCACATACATTTTCTGAAATTCTGTCTGTGTCTTAAAAACCAGTGAGCTGCCGACCTACCTAGACATAACATCACGAACGTGTGCTGCTGACCCAAAAATGTGCCTGTGATGGCCAAAAAGTAGGTAGGCAGCTCACGAGGTTTTTGGACACAGCCCATGAAATATGTGCTTGTGTAAAATGGTTTTGCAAAGCGATTGCATGCATTTGTAATCTGGCTGCATGATAATCTGCAGTTGGTGGATTAAGTGTAAAACGAGCATCACTGCTTTAGTCACTTTAATGGACATGGATTCTCCTCAGTTAGGGGCTTTTCTCCACGTTCTAGAAGAACAGACTACAGGAGAACTTAATGTCAACCAATATGAACAATATATGTTTTATATTTTTACATGTTTTATGTTTTAAACTGGATTTGCCATCTGTCATGATCCCAAAACAAGAATATTGCCCATAAAGGTCTGGCTGGGGCAAACTATCACACGTTTTAAAAACTTATAATGATAATTAAGTAAGATGACAAATCAATGGTTTGATATTTTTACATTTTTGCTGTTTCATGAATTGTTTTATGTTTCATATTTATTTTTATGGTATGACAGCAATCCTGTTTTTTTTTTTTTTCAGTTATTTTTAGCCATTGAATTCCTCACCATAAACTATGAGTTAACATGGAACAGAAACTGTCTGTTAAACAAATTTTAGTGGTTACAGCTGCAGGAATGTGCAAGGTGCACATGCAAAAGTCAATTGAAACGTCTGACTTCCCTGAAACTGATCATTCTTTCATTTATTTTGGAGTCTGCAAATCAAAAGCATACTTCTAGAAATAACATTGAAAAAAATGGATGCTATTAAAGTGGTTGTGAAGGTGAAAGTGTAGCCCAGGGAATACAGGAACACTTTCCTCAGTGGGCTTACTGCGCCGTGCCATTAGGACAGGTGCTAAGTTTCCTGGTGAAAAGAAGAGGTACAGTGTCCTTTCCAGTGGACCTCAGTGAAGTTGCTTGCATTTACATTCACTGTATCTGACAATTAAAATGCCTAAAAAACAATAATTATTCAATAGTGGAAACACAGAGACAGCATGCTGCGTGCAGATTTTTGTGAAAGTGAGGAGCCAACATTCAGCCATCTGGTGACTACAATGCTCACTGAATCTCATTTAATACATCATAGATTTGAATAAATATGGCCATTTACTATATTGAGCTTGGCCATTTTAGAGTTCTTGTTCTGCAAAAAAAAAAAAAAAAAAAGCCAGGTTGCTTTCCCATGCATGTTAACAGTTTATACATGTCACTTTTGGCTGCTAAAGCATCTGGGGATGTTACTGTGTGATGTAAACTCCACTGTTCTGACCCGAGTTGAGGCTGTAGTAGTATGCAAGTAGTATGATCCCATTTGTGTATTTATCATAAGCTTGGGTGATTTGGATCCACACACTTTATCTTATCCTAGCATCTCTCAATTTGGTAACAGCATTTCAACATCAGTAAACACAGCAATTGAGTGTTTCTTGGAACAGGTGTTGTATGATGAAATCACAGCAGACTTGATATATATCTTTGTTTCAGTAGACTGTCACACATTTCCCTCGAGCTCATGTTAAACCTCTTCCTTACACAAGATCATATTATAGCTTATGCTTTTTAATATTTTAAGATTCCAAATTCATCCCAAGGTATTTGGTAATCAAGGTACACACCAGTTTTGCATCTGATTGAACTGAATTACCTGTCCACTTCTTGACAGCATTGACAGAATGGCGTCATATACACTATCTTTCAGAGATTTGGGGTCAGTAAGATTGTTTTTGAAAGAAATTAATACTTTTATTCAGCAAGGATGCATTATTATGATTGAAAGTGACAGTAATAGTGACAGTAATATAATGTTATAAGATATTTCTATTTCAAATAAATGGTGTTCTTTTGAACTTTTTTGTTCATCAAAGAATCGAAAACCAACAAAAGTATAGTTTCAATTAAAGATATTAAGATTAAAGGTAGATTCATAATTAGCAATTAATTTATTTTTTAAGACAGATTAAAATTAAATTAATGCCCCAATTAAAATAATTTGATATTTTATTTAATGCATTTGCATTTATACATTTTTAAGTGTGCATGAAGTGTTCAAATACTTTTTCATGTGTGCAACATACTGTATACATGCAAGTATACTGCAAGTTTTCTTGCAGCATTGCTTTCAGGAAGTATAGACTAGTTCAGACCTATCCTAAACTGTTATACAAAAAATGAGACAAAAGAGCTGTCAGATCACAGGGAGTGCATTCACTTCCAAATTCCTTTTGAGCAATCCATTCAGTAAATTAGATTATTTCGAAATTCTATTTATTACTAAATTTAGATTATTACTTTCTCAGAATAAGAGATGAGAGATGAGACCTTGGCTTAGAGTATCACTGGTTTGATTTTGTAAAAGTCAGTCAGCCATGTTCGGATATGGTCCGTTCTTTTCTGTGAGGTTAATAGAGCACCAGGGTATTGTGTCTAGAAATTAAGAGATGAAAAAAGAGATCGGGGATTTGTTGGATGTTCATCAAAATAGCATTGCCAAGAGAGAATGCCATTCTGACAAAACGTAACTAAAATAAAGGCAAATTAAATGAAAACTGATGATACAGCTCTTGTGGAATATCAAATTACCTTGATTCGTGAAATTTTTACCTTTATTCTTTCATTCTCTCTTTCTTTCTCTGTTTCCTGGCTGCTGATTTTGGAAGAAAGAGCAGACTGTGGCGAGTAAACCCCATGTGTGCATAACCAGCTTTTTCTCTGCTCCTCTGTGTCTCTTTCAATCCTGCTGGTTCTAGCAGAAAACCACAGAACCCGTCCAATCTCTGTCTGTTGTCATGTTATAGTCACTTTTGAAAGGATGCCACATTAGTGCATCTCTAGGCCTCATCCTATATTGGGGAGTCCGGGGGGTGGGGGGGTGGGGGTTATGATCCCAGTAGCCTTTGTGTAATTGTCGTGAGCAGCAAAGACATGGGTTGTGTCTGGGCGTTTGGACATCACATGGTAGGACAAGTTCATCTGCTCAGGCTTTTAGGTTCTTGCCAATGACCTGATTATGTCTGATCATTCAACTTAATGCCCATAATTGAGGATGAAAATGCTACTTAAAAAAATAATAATAATAATAAACTCACGCCAAAGTTTTTTCTTTACACCCCCCTCCCTCCCATACACTTTTTGGGCATCAAGACTTTGTCGCAAGTGTGAATGGTAAAGATAATCAGAAGTTCTTTCAAAAGGATGGCTGTTTATTTGTTATTGAGGCTTTAAATCTCACCCAAAAAATTTAAATACTGTCATTGTTTATTCACCTTCATGTTGTTCCAACGTGTATTATTTTTTTCTCTTGCGAAACACATGAGGAAATATTTAGCAGGTTGTCTGAGCTGCTTTTTCCATACAGTACATTGAAAGTGGATGGGAACCAGAGGCTGTCAAACTCCAAAAAGGGCAAAAAAGCGTCATAATAGTCCCATTATAGCTTTATGCAATTAAGTTCATTTAAGTTGTTATTCATTGTAAATCTCAGTCTAATTTGAACTCCTCCTGCAGACTCTTTAATCAAGTTGATGCATCAAAAAGGAAAATCTTGAAGGATGGATTCACATTCACAGTGTCTTTTTCCATGAGCTTTTGCGTTTTACCTGAGTGGTTGAACTGGAAATATGTCTTTTGGAATTGATCTAGTTTTTCCCTCCATAAATATTGTGGAATTAATATAAGACCTTTTTTGAAAGCATCCTTTTGGTGTTACTGCCAATAATAAGAATTCTTTGTAGTAAGAAGCTTAACAGATATATTCATAGAAAAATCCTATTAATCTACAGTTAACTAGCAGTAAATATCCAAGAACATGCAACTGCAATAACACACATAATCATCAAACAGGTTTTTTTAGCTCACTTATGCATGAATACACCAAACTTTAATAAGTTGTGGTCTAATAAATGGAGTCCAGTGTCATTTAAAGCTTTTGACAGCCTGCTGCGTCTTGACTTTCCTGTTCATATAGGGAAGAATTTGTTCTTATTCTTACAGAAATAATCACGTCTTTCTTTTGGGGTGAAAGGTTTGGTTTTCATGTGATTTGAGACCTTGTACGTCTTTATTTGATCTTAAAATTTTCATTTTATTGTCTATTTTCTTTTCAAACCCACACACAATCTGCGTACAGTTAACTTTTTATTTTCATACAGTGTGATCCTACAGAGGAAGTGTTCATGTCAAATTCACAGCATGAAGATGCCTCATAATGAGCACTATTGTGAAAGCAGCCCCTTGTTAGACAAAGGCGACAAACCACCCGCAGTTCTCAAATAGCCCCTAATACAACACCATTTGCCCATCTGAAGTGCTACAGATTCTCATTATCATTCTTGTGCTTTACTTTAAAAAGAAACGGTTTTCACTGTATGGTTAGATGTTTTTATATGAGCACAGTTCATGTTCTGCAGTGTAATGCTGAAGCAAGGCTTAGCCTGTTTGTGTTACATGTTGTTACTTGTTAATGGAAGCAGGGATTGTGCAGTATAAAGGAAAGCAACCGCTTAGTTGTCTATTAATTCAGTGTGTTGGACTCACTGGAACTGAAATGTGCACACAGATGGCATTCTTTGAATTATATCCCAAAGTCAAGCTCTTGGCAGACAGGAGTCAGTTAATGGAGCCCAGACAGGTTATTTTTAAGAAATGTACAAAGAGAAGACTATTGCACATGGCATTTCTATAGGTCAAAGACGTCTAAAAATGTATATTAAAAATGCATTTCAAACATACCATGTCATGTGACCTTTCTTTATATAGCACTTTATACAATGCAGATTGTGTCAAATCAGCTGTACAGTGTCAAACAGGAAAATAGTTAGTCAATAATGCAAGAGTTAACAATAACAAACAAGTCAGTTTTTCAGTTAAAGTCAGTTCATTGATGATTCAGTGATGTCATCATTCAGCTCAGCTCTTTTCCAGTCGTGTCTGTTCAGTCAATTCAACAATATTGCCAGAAATGAAGCGCCCATAACTAAGCAAGCCAAATGCGACAGTTGCAAGGAACCAAAACTGTCACCATCTGTGACAGAAAAAGAGAAAAAACCTTGGGAGAAACCAGGCTCAGTTGGGGACCAGTTCGCCTTCTCAATGAAGGGATGGTTCACCCAAAAATACAAAATCTGACATCATTTACTTACCCATATGACTTTCTTTTTTCTGCTGAATACAAAAGAAGATATTTTGAAGAATGTTGATATTCCAACAGTTTCGGTTCCCTTTGACATTGTATTTTTGTGTGACAAGTGACATGACGTGTAGCAGTGAGTAGTGAACACACACACACATACCATGAACACACACCCGGAGCAGTGGGCAGCCATTTTTGCTGTGGCACCTGGGGAGCAGTTGGGGGTTCGGTGCCTTGCTGAAGGGACTCACCTCAGTCTTGCAGGAGGAGTTAACATTAGACTGAGGTTTACAATGAATAACAACTTGAATGAACTGAATCGAACAAAGCTATAATAGACTTAAGAGTATGACTAAGGGCTATTATGATGCTTTTTTGCTCTTTTTGGAGTTTGACAGCCCCTGGTTTCCATCCATTTTCAATAGATGCTAAATATTTCCTCATGTGTTTCACAGGAGTAAAAAATCATACAAGTTTATAACATGAGGGTGAATAAACGATGACAGAATTTACATTTTCAGATGAGATTTAAAGCCTCAATAACAGACCTCACCTCAGTCTTGAAGGTGTGAGTACATTCACTCCCCCCACCTACAATCCCTGCCAGTATCAAGACTTGAACCTGTGGGTTACAGGTCTGACTCTCTAACCATTAGGGCATGACTGCCCATATAATAGTGGTTTATGGGCACCAAAATGACCAACATCCCTCAAAATATCTCAATTTATGTTCCACAGAAGAAATTAAGTCCTACAGGTTTGGATCAACATGGTGAGTGATGACAGAATATTCATTTTTGGGTGGGGTATCCCGACCTCTTCTATGATGAGCATGTTTTTAATTTCAGATTTAAAATGTTTATACTTGAAAATAAAACCTTAAGCAGTTTGGCAGTATTCACTGGTTATTAATATTTTAAAAACTTTTGTACGCAAATCAAAATCATGGTAAATTCAGTTTGTAAAATGTCATGTGTTGCACCACCCCAAACCTTTATGATATTTATAAAGTAATAATTCATGATACTTTCAATTTTATATTCAAGCTATTTGTAAGGAAAACATGTTATTTTCTGACGTGATGGTTACATCACATGACATTTTAAGAGTCATTGCATGAAAAACTTCTATTAAAATAGAACATTTTCAAAACCACTTGAAACCAGCATGAATACAAATAAGGCTTGGCACACGTTTTCAAAGTAGATTTTCTTCTTTCTTTTTATGGACACTCTTGTCCTTTGACCCATAAGTATGTAGCAAATTAGCTCAAAAGGGAAATGTATATAAAGAATTACAATTAATTATAATTAATTACATTTATTAACCTCAACTGCAAGTTCTAACTGTATAGATCAGACCGTAAAAGGGACACTATTCACAAGCTGTGACAGAACCAGAAACTCATGTAATTTGTACACAAAAGTTTTATTAACTAAACACTAACACATAACTAATCTAGACAAACAAACAAACATGCAAATCACTCATTCATGGGGAGGTTGGAAGTGGATGACTGGAACCGTTAGAGAAACCAGAGTTATGGAAAATGGGTCAGTTAACCACCTGAGTGAAACCATCAGTGCCATTTTATAACGGGGCCTACAGCTTATCCTAAACCTCTGTTTCATTTAGTTAAATGTATGATACTTACATTGCCTTGGCCTTGAACGAGCATCTGGATGCAGTCTCGGATGAAAGTCTTGATGGTTTGGAGGTGCGGTGGTGTAGGAGTCGCGATCACTTTTCTCCATGTTTTAAGAGTGATGAACTCCAAAAAGATGTTAAAGCAGGTCACACCTCTCAGGATTTGAGTGAGCCAATGAGGAATGGTACCTTTGGAGGGAAATTTAACAATCTTTTGTCTCTAGCATGGTGTTTTGCATATGAAACTCGATTGGGTGTTCAAGAGAAGAATGTTTAAGATTCTTATAATACTAAGGTGTTGCATAGGTATCAACATATAATATACACTCTCATTTAGATCATGAAAATACGAACTCATAGATACCAAACATGGTATAGGTGAGGTTATATTAACTAGTGATCTATCATAACGCATGCATAAAACAGTATACAATATAAAATACAATAGACAAGAACAGTAATAATATACACAATGACCTGAGGATATATGTTTTCTTTCAAAGAAAGGTTTGTCTATGAATTACTTAGAGAAAATACCATTTCTATGGGCATTATGTGTCTTTCCTTTGAGTAAAATTAGTGAGAGTTGCTTTGCCTGCATTCCTTTGAGCAATAAAACCAGTGTTATCAGATGATTTGTCTTTGGTTGCCATGGAACCAGAGGCCTGTTCTGCCTTTTTGAGGTGTTAGTTGCATTTCAGGGGAAGGTTCTATAGACCCTCATAATTGGCTTGTTGGTTGGGTGAGGGGTGTTAGGGATTATTTGTTGACTATAACAAATAATTGTGTGTCTGATTAGTCCACACGCTACAAGTATGACAGTCCTACAATTCTAGTTAGTTTGTGTTCTTCTTACTGGAAGACACTTAGATCCACATTGCTTACAGTATATGTAAATCAGGGACTGGTTTATGCCTGCACATTCTCTCTTACAGGTTTTTGACTGCTGTTTCCTGGCAGTTCCACGCAAACTACATCAGCATCAGGTTTTTGTTGTGTGCCATTCATGTGAGAGCCAAGTTTACTCATTTATGGCAGTGAGTTTTGGCCTGTTTTAATTCATAGTCTGTTACAGTTGTGTCTACTGTGCCCTTGGAGAAAAACTTAACCCTCAGATTAACAAAGAGTTCTGTTGGTTCTATAAATATGGCTCGAAAGTCCCCTCCTTTTTCAACCATTATTGTGCTGTCACAGCATATTAAGTATAAAACAATATTCCAGACCAGCCACTCTGGTAAAGGTTTGTCTGTTTTTAGAGTCGAGACCTATATTATTCTCAGACAACTTCGTTGGCAGTTGCAAAGACTGATTCACTTGGGAGCTAAAGCATAATTATAGGGATTTTCCAGAAGTTATGGAAGTGTGGAGCCATTTTTTCCCTCTAAATTAATGACACAGAGCCTCTTTATTAGCACAGATTTGACATTTCCATTAAAAGCCAGCGAGGATTTTTAACAGCTCAAATCAATACAGACAGCCCACACAGCGAGTCCCCTCTAGTGGGAAATGCTCCAGGCGGCCATCACCCTGGAAAGTATTTAAATGGAGATCACATGTTGTTTAGGCATGCGCTGCTAAAAGTCCTCTTGGCTGGCGACTGATGCAACTGAGACAAAAAGATGTTTGTTGTCAGGTTGGAAGATGGATCTGATGTCTCCTAGCAGGACCATTCAACACCTCTGCTTCTCCCAGCATGCACTCTGGGGTCAGCACTAGTGCCACTCTGTCAGCACATTGAAATCCAGGGACACTTATTCTGATGTTTCAAAACCGCATCAAGCTGAAGCACAGCCATTGAGTTTTAATGGACCATTTTGTTAATTTACAGAGTCTTTAAAGAGCTGTATGTGTGTTCAGTCATTAGCATAGAAAAACATAGGAGCCCAATTGGCTCTGATTAGATTAGTTTCAATGAATTTCTCACTGGTTTTGGCTAGATTAAACTTTAGAAGTAATCTAAAGGCCACGGTATACTTCAAATGAAATTCGTTTTCATTCTTCGTTTGGGGGCAAAAAGAAGTTCGAAAAGGCTGAGCGACGGTATACTGTTTTTGAACACCCCCGCGCTGCTGGAGGCGGGTTGTAGATTAATGTAAACATAACTCGCGCGTATCCCCTAAATATAACAACGATGAAATTATGAACTGTAGGCAATCTAGGTATGAGACGAGCACCAATGATCAGAATATTATAGACAAAAGAATAATTATTAGCAGCAGTTCAGTCAAGTATCATGTTTGCAATACAAAAGAACCCATCTATTTCCATAATCAGTCCTTTATGGGAAGTGTGAATGTCTCATAGTCTGAAAACTTTAGCATGATGTGGAAAAAATATTGGAGTCATCTCAGTAACTGAAACCTGTTTGTTACTTTATTTTTTTTTTTTATCAGTGTTCATTTGTTTTATTAAATTGGATAAATTATTACACCTTTTTAAATTTTATGTGGTGTCATGATTTGATTAAACAAAGGTTTATTATTGTATGTTCTTTTGGCATTTCATTTATTGTATACCTTTTGAATTTGCTTATTGAAAGAACAACAACAACAACAGCAGCAGCAGCAGTATGGTGTAACATTTATTTGAAACACATGTATTTGGTACTTGCTACCTTATATCTTTACTCTTTTCTTTCATTCTTTTCATCGCTTTGGAAAACTTGCATTTGATGTTTCTCTTCGTCACTTTTTGCATAACTCTGGGTGGTCGACACCAAGCTTCGTTGCAATTTCTTTCTAGGAATTAAATGCTTTCTCTGAATCTTTAAAGTATGTCCGTGAGTGATCGTACAGATGCAGATGTAACTGTGCCAGTTTAGCTATTCGACACATTGTATTTATGTTGCTAGTGATAGGAGATGTTGTTCTCTTGCCTGACCTCCGTTGAATGAGATACGAACTGGGGGAAAAATATCGCACGTTAAAAGAAGGTGGAGTTTAGAACACACCCACTGATTGAGTAACCGCCACAGACCAATGGAAACTCAAAGGTGTTTAGGAGCCAAAACGAACTCCACCAGAAAGTTCATTTTCGTCAGCTGTTTCGAACTTCTGAAACAAACTCAAAACGAACTTTGTTTAGGCCTGATTTTTTCGAAATGATGTCATATCAGTTCATTCTTCGATTTCGTTTGAAGTATATCGGGGCCTTAACTGGTCCACCAACATAAGGGTCGATGAAATGACGCAGTTTTTTTGTTTGGGTGTGTTCATTTATGAATACATTAAAAGGCTCAGTAAGATTTTTTTTGAGATGCTTTTAAAAGAACTCTGATTTTATTTGATCAAAAATACAGTACAACAGTAATATTGAGGAACGTTACTTAAAATAGCCATTTTTTAGTTTCATATTTTTAAAATTGATCTGAATCCTTCAGAAATCATTTAAATATGCTGATTTTTTTATTGTAATAAAAACATTTATTATTAGCAATATTGAAAACATCCATGATGTCTGTGGAAATTGTGATAATGTTTTAAAGGGGTCATGAAGTGCTTTTTTTATATATATTGTTCTCTGAATTTCACTTATTGTTTGTTTGATTTTACATTAAAGGGGTCATATAATGCTATTTTAAAGATCATTATTTTGTGTATTTGGAGTAACAGAATATGTTGACATGCTTTAACGTTCAAAAAACACATTATTTTTAATATACTGTACATTATTGTAGGTCCTCTATGCCCCTCCTCTCTCAAACGCAACGTTTTCTACAAAGTCCCTCCTTCTGACAAGTGCAGTCTGCTCTGATTGGCCAACTGACCCAATGTATTGTGATTGGCCGAACACCGCAAGCACTCGTGAGAAATGTACCGCCCCTTTCCATAATCGTGAGCTTCAATAGCAATAGCAAATACTTAAACTAATAAGAAAACATCCTTACAGTAGCTGATTCAGAAGTGCCAGATTTACTTCTTCTCCTAGGTTCACAAAACGATTCCTAAATGCATCTGCTTTCGGAAGGCCAAATAAAGTGCTTTTGCTTTCGCTTAGATACACACAGCATCTGCCTGACATGGCTGCTTCAACACTAACTGCGGTTACTGAAACCAGGCCTTCTTTCTTTGCGTAAACATTTGGGCGGCATTACGCAAATATTTCCACACAGTGACGTGGACATGTGGGGGCTTGTTTGAATGAGCCATTTTAGGGGGGTGTGGCAGAGTCATAACTTTGATAAAAAATATCTCTTTGAATTTGAGACTTTAGTCTTTGCAACTTAACATATCTTCTTTATGCACCAAGAGCTTGTAACACTCCAAAGAGAAAGGAAAAATTGAAATCGCATCAAATGACCCCTTTAAAAAAAAACTCATAATTTAGAAGTAATAGGCTATTTTCTGTCCTGTTTTTGAGCCTCTCTGCAGAACGGTTCGCAAGTAAATGCCCACTGCTATGACTGGCTAACAGTTTCACTTAAAAAAGTAACAGATGGATGCTGCTTTGATGTACTCTACAAACAAACATTGGTCATTTGGGTTGAAAACCAATAAATATTCAGCATATATCAAACGGTCTGGAACAGACAATGCAATAGTGGTAAAAGCACATTTACTCACACTTCTGTGTTGCGATATTACTGTTGGATCCACTCTAGTCAGTCAGCACTGCATCATCGTTTACTTTCAGTCTCTGAAAAGCCTGGATCATACTGTCTTGTTTAAAAATGAATCCATAGCAAAGTAAAGCAAAAAAAAAAAAAAAATATGGAGCTCTTTTCTAATTTTACCCTGTGTTTTCACCAGAAACAGTACATTGACCTGTTATATGTCAAAATATCAAGGGAAATTTGATTTCTCTGTTCATCACCCCTTTAATGATTCTTTGATGATTAGAAAGTTCAAAAGAACATCATTTATTTGAAATAGAAATCTTTTGTAACATTATAAATATATGTAGTGTCACTTTTGATCAGTTTAAGGGATTATTGCTGAATAAAAGTGTTTTATCAGAAAAAAAACTTATTGACCCCAATTTTTTAACAGTGTATATTAAAATGCAATTCATACATACACTAACTTAAATACATATTATCTATATGATGAGCATCTTTTTATTCATTCTTATATTAAATTAAATTCTATATTAATTTCAATATATTTTGTCCTGAAATAATTCTCTGATGTTTTTCAGGGGGGGGGGGCTATAATATTTTAAGAATATTGTAGTTAAAATGCTTTATTGTAGGCTTAATTGGTTATTAATATTTGCATTATATTCTTCATATGAAACCAACATGAATACAACTATAACAATTATAAGAATTTGGCAGAGTTTTATATATAAAGATTTTAGTCCTTTTCTTTATCAAGGGCACTCCTATTTTTCATTGACCTTTAAAGATGATGTTAACCGGCAAACGTAGCCTTACAGCCGTGGTCTTTTATTAAAGCATATTGACCATGCTGGAGACCTTAGGCTCAACATATGATGTCAACAACATACTCTGGTGACTAGCTGAACAGGTTAACTCTGAAAGCAGTCTGACCCATCTTGCAGAGGTCAGCTGAGTCATTATAGTGGACTCTATCCAGTCTTAACCTCATTGGCCAAGCAAATTAAATGCAATGAAATAGTGCAGAACGGCTCTAGCAGTCTAGTGGTATGTGCGGTATTTCCCAGAATGTGCAGGGAGCACTCTGCCAGGCAGCATGCCCGGATAAGTCGGATTCATGCCCGTTCACTTGGTTCCTAAAGGTACAGGCAAGTTCTTCAGCATCAGCAGTTTACTGATGACAAATGGGCCATTAAAGCTAAAGAGCCATCATTCAGTGAGAACAAGTACATGGATGTTTCTTTACCTCTAATTTTTATCATTAGACACGACTTCATTTTTTTAGTCTTTCTCTGTTTAAAGTATTAATCTGGAGCACCAACTAGAGTAAACATCACAGCAGGCTTTCAGTTATTAGAGTTGAATGAATGTGTCTATTTTGTGAAGGTTCCTATTGACGTCAAAAGGATGAAAAACCCAGATCAGATTCCTGTGGCTTCTGTATGTCTTTGTCGTCCCTCTTTTCTGAGAGGAACTATTGTGTCTATTGTTGCTCATGGAATGAATTTGACTCAGTTGAGCCAGTGTTTCGAACAAGACCAACGTTTTTTAGGGATCTTTTGCAGAGAAACGTGTGTGTGTCCCATGAGTCAGTCAGCTATTGAGTTACTGTAACCATTTTGACCATCTAAATTCATAGACTTACGGTAATTATTCAAAGATTTGGTTGAATCAAAGCATATGTGAAAATTAGAGATAGCATCCACAAATTTGGACACAAGGAAAGGTTTGTTGACTCTAGAGCACATCTTTGATAGAAGTGTGTATGTGAAAACAGAGAAGAAGCATCCCTGCTCAGGAAGGAAGTGCTCTCCAAATGAGGTCATTCATCACTGGCCGACAACACATGGACATCTGCCTTCCAGTCCTGTCCACAAAAACCAACTCAGTGTCCCGCTGCAACATCTGGCCAAAGTCAAAACATCACCCATGTCCTCTACAGCACTGAGGTGTGTAGGAGGACTACAGATTGCGAAGGGGGAAAATTTTAATTGCAGCTTTTAAATACATCAGAAAATATTCTGGATTCATAACGAGCAAAAAAAAAAAAAAATGAGTCACTTACAATGGAAGTAATTCAGGACAATTGTTTGGGAGATTTAAAAGCAGAAATGTGAAGCTTTTAATTTATAAAAAGCACTTGAATTCTTCTGTTAAAACTTGAGCTTTAAAGTTCAAATTTTTTATGGTTATTTTAAGGTTTACCGCATTATGTAATCATGGCAACTACTGGAAAACTGGATATAACTTTACACAGCAAAGGCTTTCTCATTTGGGTTCTGGTGCACAATGTTTCTTATTTCTACTCACAGTTTTTTTTTTCAAATGATTTCATGGTTTGTTTTATTTTTGTTAATGGTGTCTGAAAATTGTAAATTCAATACAAAACCTATCATTTGTGGCTGGTTAAGGTGGATTGCGCGTGGCATGTGAGTAAGATGCAAGGTTTCATGCTGAACCACCGCATGCTGAACTGTTTAGTGAATTTGAGTCTCAGATAATTAAAGAATTTTGAGGGTGCTGTTGTGTGCTTTTGATCTTATAAATGTTTCTATACACCACAGTTCTCTGGAAGAATTGGTACATGCAGTATTTTGTTGTAATAACAAACTTTACAAACACAACAGCCAACTCATGTGGTCTCCTTACATCACTTCCTCTGTACATGAGAAAAAAGTAATGCTTTTGATGTGATAAGGTTTACCTAAAGCGGTTCCTAAGTCACTACCAGGGTTCCCACGGGTCCTTGAAATCCTTGAAAGTTTGTGAATCTGCAAACAAATTTAAATTGAAATTCAATTGAATTTCTTGAAAGTGCTTGAATTTATTGTGTGCAAGAAGTTTTCTGGAATAAAATTCATATTATTCCCTCTGGTCCTCTAATGTGTTATTTCGCCAACAATTTGTGGCCTTTGCAAACAAGCCTGCCTGATTTGCGTTAGTTACGTGCATTTACGCGTTATGTTAAGTGTTTCGCGCGTGAGATACTTTGTGTTGTACGTTGCCATGATGTTAGAGTGACCATATTTCCTCTTTTTCCCGGACATGTCCTCTTTTTGTCCTCTTTCTGACCATTATTGCCCGCTCTTGTGATTTTTGTGTCCAATCCCTCCCGCTCCCTGCAAACATTCTAATATTGCATAATTTTCGCACATCAGGGAGCCGCTATCAATATGCAGAATATTTAAATCTCTTTTGAAATGTCTCTCTCCTCAACCCGCGATCAGTCAAATCTGACTCCTGCAGCTCGTGTTGAGCTTGTGTTTTTTTTCTTCCTATGGCTACTTTTAAACTGTTAATGGGTTGATTTTCACCCATGGGTTAAAGGTTTGAAATTTTGCTTAATTACATTTGACTAAAATGCTTGTATTGAAACATTTTGCATTCTGCCTATGATAAAACTGTGCTAGATGTTAAGTTTTGTGAAGGAGGGCCACTGGTAGGAAGCTTTTTAGCTGTGTTTATGATCAATATAAAGAACAGTGACTGTAAAATATGTATTTTAGGTATGGAAAGGACATATTTTCAGTTTTGATATTTGGGATATGATCATTGCACTACTTTGGGCACTACTTTAACCATTAACCAACCACACCCCAGCCCCCCGCCCTGCCTGCACCCACTGTCCTCTTTTTGGAAAACTAAAATATGGGCACTCATAGCGTTCATGTGCGCACAAAACTACTAGAATGGTACTTTTATATTTCACAGACACACCCGGAAATTAATGTTGAATTGCTTTCCTTGTTAAGATAATGTAAACCCATGAGGCAAGAAAAACTTAAAAGCATATTCATATATCTTAAAACTTCTGGTTACATGAGCCTAAGCTCTTTTCAGTAAAATCCATTCAAAAGTTAACATCAGATCATTTTAGAATACAGTATAGGATGTACCGAATATTCTTCAGTTTTATGCAAATCAGAAATACATCAAATAGAATATCAGATCTCTGTCATATGGCCAAAAATAAATGCAAAAAAGAAAGTTTTTTGCATAGTTGTGTTTGACACATGAAAACTGTAACAATGTACCTTACAAGATAACACAATGTAACCTTGAAATGTGTCCCCACATTAAGTCCTTGAAAGTCATTGAAAGGTCCTTGAATTTAAAGTTAATCAGTGTGTGGGAACCCTGCATTGAATAATTTGACCAAGCTGTGACTAATGAGTGAATTACAGACAGGAGAATGCAATTTTGCTTTAAAAACAGCAGTTGTTTTATATTCTTGGACAACCAGGATAAACACCTCTCTTTTTTCCATGTAATGAATAAGAAATGAACATAGCCAGAGTATCAACAGTCACATCTGTGCGTAGGAGTCATTAAGGGAAGGAAAATATCCCCTTTACTGTAAGTATAACCATAGTAATTCATATTTTATATAATTTTTTTTCTGATGGTTATTAATATTTTGTATGATTAATATTGTGTGTTTGCTGGGAGACGTGTATCGGGTCAGATTCATGCTAGTAGCCAGAGTGTTTTTATTGTAGTTGCAAACAGCTTTGAGCTGAAAGTCTTTATATGGTACTAGCAATTAGGTTAGTGCATTCAAGTGGATTTCTGGGAAATCTTGGTTCCTCGGATGTCCTGTTTTTGTGGTGGTTTTCAGTCAGTCGCTGTGGTTTTATCAGATGTGTAGCATGATTTGAGAGAAAACGGCTACCATTTCTTGTCATAAGAGAAAATACACTATAGGGCTTGTATCTATTACCTAAGATAATAATTTGCCAATTGTCACATGCTTTGCTCTAATCTGTGCTTCAAATACACAATAAAGTCTAGAGAAATACAGTGCATTTATAAATATAAAGGAAAGCTTATATGTCGTTTATAAGGGTCAGTGCTAACCTTTTGGCCAAACCTGAAATTTCTACAACCACATTTTAATGTGTTTGTTTGGATAAAAATGTGGTCTGCAGTAGGATTTGGTGGGATTTTTATTTTATTTTTTTCACCACAGGGTGTTATTTGAAGGATTATGTTTAACTTTCTGTAAAAGTAAATACCCTTGTTTTCTTAAGCAAAAAGTGTTATTCATTCGCTGTGTTTCTGCCATGCTTCATGATCCAAATGGTCTGTAGTCACTGAGAGTGGCTTGTCAAGAGGTGTCAGATAGCACTTTTGGCAGATGTTTCAGGATCTTTGGAGGAAGTCATTTTAAATAAAGTCAATGGGTTCAGTAATGGTATTTTATTCAGCCACAGACATTTGCAAAAAAACATTAAAAACTGAATCGAAAGAGGCTTTGTTTTGTCCCGTGACCATCTGTCGCATTGAAAAGTTATATTTTCACCTACAACTGAGCAGTAACAGTTTTCAAATGCTTTTATGAAAAGTCTGTAGCTCTGGTGAGCCTACGGAGAACAAATTCTCTACTTCAGTCATTTGTAGAGAATCATTTTTTTCAATTTGCAGTTTTATTATTTTTATTTTAAAATAAATTTGACCCACCAGAGTTAAGTGTTTTGATAGAGTAGTCCTAAAATGTTAGTTACTCTGACCCCAATCTGAAATTGAACGTTTGTGTTAGCAGACCTGACCACCCCCATCCCACATCTTTGAGGAGACACAAGTACAAATACAAATATTGCCCTGCTTTGAAGGGTAAAAAAACCTTTTCATAATAAATGAGAAAGGGGAGTTCCGATAGCCTACTACAAACCAATTTAAAAGATTAAACAGTGATATAATAGGAGAATTTGCATCCTCTGCTGGAGGAGTAGGGGCAGTGCACTTTTGTCCCAATTCATATTTTTAACTGAACTAAAGCATTCTGTGTGGAGCCACCATGAATTACTGAATGAATCATATGTGTGGATATTTTCACATCTGACTATTTCTAAAGGTGATTTTAATATCAGAATGTGCAAAGAAAATATATCCCAGCTGAGCATTAACGTTGTGAGTGCCAAGAGCACAAAAGCAGCTGTAGTTTTACACTGATGTGACTTGTGTGCAGTGTGGATGGAGGACAGCACGTTGCAGTTTCTGCAGTGCACCATCATGTCCCAACAACCAGATGGAAATGCGGATTATCATGGCGTGTGTCTTATGTAAGGCAGCGCTGTTGTGTGTGTGTGCACTGTTCACCCAGATCTGCGTGTTTATGTGTGTTTGAGCTGTTTATTTGACCCTGTCTGATCTTACAGCTGGCTGGCAAGGCGAGGGACGGCAGACATGGCCGAAGCTGAGGATGAGAGCAGGAACAGCAGCCTGCAGAGAAAGAAACCACCCTGGCTCAGACTGGACATCCCCATTGCCCCAAACCCTGTGGAGGAACATAATAACTTTCTCCAGGTGGATATTTGTTGATACATTTTTGCTCAAGATATCTTGCATCACTTTGAAACACTTGTGTTTCCATGAAATAAAAAAAATAATAATTTAAATATTTCACTATTCACCTGTCCTACAGCCCGTCGTACGTAACAGCTTGTACCTCCGGAGTGCCAGCGTACCCACTGAAAACATCCAGCTCAGATGCCCACCTGCCGATCCCAATGCCTGCCGCAGACCCTCAGTCCTGCGCAAACCCTCCATCTCCCAGACCATCAAGAGGTAAGATTACACATCCACAAACACACATTTTGGACTACCGTGCTTGGGGTCAGAACATTTTGTATTGTTTTAAAGAAATTAATTATTTTATTCAGCAAGGATGCATAGAATTAGTCAAAAGTGACAGCAAAGACATGTACAGTAAATGTTACAAAGAATTGTGAAAATGTATCAGTTTACACAAAAATATTAATAAGCAGCACAGATGTTTTCAACAGCTTCTTGGACAGCAAATCAGCATATGATATATTAAAATAGAAAACTGTTATTTTACATTGTAATAATATTGCACAATATTACTGATTTTAGTGTATTTTTGATCAAATAATTGCAGCCATGGTGAGCATGAGAGACATTTCAAAAACATTAAATAATATTACAACCCCAAACTTTTGAACAGTAGTGTGCACAGTATCTAAGGTGAAGTGTGTAATTTTACTCATGACACTGAACTATGGCTATGTTTTTATGACAAAGATGCACTAAAAATGGAAAAGTCTTTCCTTTGCATTTTGAAACATTTTGTGTACAGACAACAAAGTTGTCAAAACAGTCTCCGTTCACATGGATCCACAAAAAATGCTGTATTATGTATGCCAGGCCAGTAGATGGCAATGTCAATTTGTAAAAAAACCCCAAAAACAAACAAACAAACAAAAAAAACACTATGTGCCTGTGCACATACCTATAGGCTGAACACGTAATACACATGTGCATGATGTCATAGTTTTCACAAATTTGCATTTTTGTAGTTTTCAAACACGTGCACTTTGAAACCCTAAACTCACATTATTTGAGACAATGTTTTGATAGCACTGCAAAGGCATCGCATTTATGTTCTACTGGCTTACTCAAAGTTCAGTGTCTTGGCAGTAGAAAGGTATTTTAACATTGAAAATAGCTTATTAAGTGTACTTATGTTCTTTTGTTTTGTATATGTACTGTTTTGCATCGTTGTGTTTTGTGTAATGCTGTATTGTGTTGGGTCATTTCAGGGTCTGCTATGTTCACAGGCTAATTTGCTTTCAGGGATATAAATAGTTATCTGAAAAGCCATTTATCTTGTCTCATTAGCAAACAAATAGATACACCCATGCAAGTGCAAATATAATCCCAAAGATTTACATTAGCATAATGCTAGGTGACGCAGTAGCAAAACTGATTGCATAGTGTTCACAGCCTTGTTTATTTAATTTGGTTCAAAATCAAGCCTTGTTTTGATGCCAGGGTGATAGACTCACTATATATTTCTGTGCTTTTGTCGTTTGAAGAGGAGATCAGGAGTAAAAGATTTTTGGCCACGGTTGACCCATTTGAGTTCCATGGGGGAAAGATGTTTGTGAAATAGATACACAACTTATTCTGAAGTTTATTCTTTATTTAGTTCAAATGCTGTCTTTAATAATTCATCTTTTTGGTTTTTTGGCCTCCTGGAAAATCCTTCTTGAGCTTGTAGCTGTGTTTATGTCTGGTCAGCCAGCCACTGTGTTGCAAAAACCAGTCTGACCACCTGAATCTGTTATGACTGATGCAGGATGGTATATTATGATTAATTACTATATGTGACCATGGACCACAACACCAGTCTTAAGTGTCAATTTAGATGTATACATAATCTGAAAGCTGAATAAATAAGCTTTCCATTGATGTATGGTTTATTAGGATCAGACAATATTTGGCCTAGATACAACTATTTGAAAATGTGGAATCTGAGGGTGCAAAAAAATCAAAATACTGAGAAAATTGCCTTTTGAGGTTGTTCGGATGAATTCTTAGCAATGCATATTACTAATCAAAAAGTAAGTTTTGATATATTTACATTAGGAAATTTACTAAAAATCTTCATGGAACATGATCTTTAATTAATATCCTAATGATTTTTGGCACAAAAGAAAAATCGATAATTTTGACCCATACAATGTTTTTTTTTTGGCTATTGCTAAAAATATACCCCAGCGACTTAAGACTGTTTTTGTGGTCCAGGGTCACATATTAGACCAGTGAAAAACTAGCTACCATGTTCTGAAACACTGGGGCTGGATTTTCCAGCAGTCTCTGATATAATGACATACTTTTATACTGTGACTGAGCTAAAAGGCTAATGCATTATTGACGACAGTACATGTACTTAATAAAAAATGAAATCAAGAATTTATATTGTATCTTTCTTCTGTGCTTATTCTTTTTAAATCTCTGACTGCTCTCTAAACTTCTGGCCAAGCACTGTTTATCTTAATGGCTTTGGATGTTTTATCTTCCTGATATGGCTGAAGGCCTCCACTGTGAGGAGACACAGCAGTGAATCACGCTAATGTATTTATGTTTGTTTTGACTGCATGTGCGCATCTCTTTTTCAGCATCTGTTCTTGGGCTCATAGTTTACAAAACCAGTATGATATAGAGCCTGTCCACTTTGTTAACCTCCTTTCTACTGCTTTTCTTCTGCAATTAATATGATCCTGTCAACTTCTTAAATACAACTTTCCATCTCTGTTTTCTTCTATAACTGAACTGGTTGCTTTTCTATCCTTTCTCTTTTTTTCCCCTATTTTCTCATCTGCCTTTCCTCATTCTCCTCACCTCATTCCCCACCAGTCCCACAGGGAAGAGGGTACGCTTTGAGCAGATGAGCACAGTCCTGGTTAAAGGCCAGTGTTTCTCACGTCTGGAACCCTCCAGACGTCAGTCACTGCCCCAAATTGTCCTCAGGTACAGTGGAATCAGTATACACCCACTGAAGTCAAAATTCATACAGTATGCAGTCAGATTAAACACTTTATTCTGTAGAGAGAATGTTTGCCATTATAATTTCACACAAGAAGCATTTATAAAACTGGTTCACCCATATTTTATATAAACAGCCACATCAATTTAAATGTTATTCTATGTGGTCTTAAGGATATAATGGCACCAAATACTCATAATTACATTTCCATGACCATTTTCCATCCTTTCTTTGACCCTTAAACAGGATGCATAAATATGTTTTATTTGGGTTTTAGTGTTATTTACACTTATAGTACTTAATATTTTGAATTAATTTTTTTCTTTTTTTAAAAACAACACTTAAGTTTACACACAACCATTTTCCATTTTTTCTCTGACCCTTCTCTGAGAATTAAACAGGATGTTTTTGCTAATGTCTGTATGTAAATCTGTGTTATTTGTGATGTTTTAAAATTAGTTATATAATATTACAGTATTTATTAATATTTTAAATTAGTTTTATTGTTTTGTTTTTAAATATATTTCTAATTTAATTTATTTCACTTTCAGTACTACATCATCTTAATTTATTAATTTAATTAATTTATTATTTAGTTTTAGGTAACAACATGGGTGTAAACATCCTGATATAATTAGGCAACCTGTTGCACATAGTTTAAATTAATTATCATTTTGGATGTACTTTGAAGGCATTTGTTGTTATCTTTTAACAAACTATTTTATAAAAAAAATCAATATATGGAAACATTCAAAGACTTTTTAATCTGGCTGCCCACGCTTAGTTTAAGATGAATTATTCAAAATAACATAGTCCCACTGACTATTTGCTATTTGCTGCTCCCTGATCATCCATAATACTTCATTTGGCTTAGAAAGAATGTCAGAACAAACACAGACTCCTACACAAACTTCACAAAAGAGCTCCTTTCTTCCTCTGCACAAAAACAGGAGTGCATCAAAGCCTTCACATCTGCGTCTATGGGTATGGCTGTGTTTTAAGATAATCGACTGATAGCATATATTGGCTCTTGAGTCCACCATTTGTCAGACCATCAAAGGAATATCTGAGCTGTGGGAGAAGATCATGTCACGGCAGAAAGTGCTATTCACAATGCTGAAAAAACTGCTATGTTGGCCTCTTTTGGCTATTTTCAACTCTGTTGCTGGTTGTGACTAATGCTTTATTAATGCAAACTTTGTTTAACAATTCTTATTATTCTCAACATTGTGCAGCACAAAATCATAATGTTTTTTCTGAATTCTTTGATGAATGAAAAGTTCAAAAGAACAATGTTAATTTGGAATATAAGTCTTTTGTAGCATTATAAGTGTATTTACTGTCAGACATACTGTTAAAGTATTTATTTCTTAAAAAAAAAAAAAAGAAGAAAAATCATACTGACCCCAAACTCTAGAAATGCACAGTATATATATAATAAAAAGACAATATATTATTAATTTGAAAAATTCTTTGAAAACATTGCATGAAAACAGTTATGTAATTTAGAAAATATCTTATCTTTATAAAAATTATTCATTTTATCTAACACAGTTGTCCTTATACATGAAGATATATAGCTTCCTATATTTTATTAAAGGGTTACTCCACCGCAAAATGAAAATTTTGTCATTAATCACTTACCCCCATGTTGTTCCAAACACGTAAAAGCTTTGTTCGTCTTCGGAACACAATATAAAATATTTTGGATGAAAACCGGTAGGCTTGTGACTGTCCCATAGACTGCCAAATAAACACTCTTCTGTGTCAGCCACACTAAGCCGATGCACTGTTTGATTTCAAACCAAAGTGTAAATACACGTAAAAAAAGTATCCTTGTGGCGGGGCTGATACAGAAGCGTGTACGCCATCTGCGTACTGCTCAGAATTGCCAAAATGGTGCTACGCTGATTTGGAGAGACACAGAGGAGAGGAATTGTTGAATAAGTCATTATTTTTGTTTTCTTCGTGTAGAAGAAACAGTTAATTGATTCCCTGTCCAGACTAATAACTGTTAAAGACCACTGATGTGCACCAAGCTTGTTGGAAATTGCATGTCAAATTGTGAAGGGTGCTGAATGCTGTTTAATTTCCTCCACCAGGGTATTTGAAAGACAGAGTAATTTGCAATGGACTGTTATAGGGGATATTGTGTTATTGTTTGAGGTGTGTGATTGTATGTGTGAGTGTGTGTGTGCTCGTAATTGAATTGTGCAAACTAAGTCTTTAGGTCCCAGTTCTCACACTTACCTCATGTTTCGGCACGTTCCCTACCCTCTCTCTCCCAGTCTGTCTGTTCTCTGTTCCTCTCTTTTAGTCAGATGAGCTGGTATTTTACTGGGTGTTTACACACACTCCTCAAACACTATTTGAGTGGGCAGTAAGAGTAAAGTGGAGTTGTTGTCGGGATATGAATCACTGCTGTATGGTCTGAGACACATTAAGCATTACTTGGATTATTGCAGGTTTTCGGCCTGAACTCTGGCATCAGGGAAATGTCTTGTTTGCCTGTCTGACATTATGTGATGTAGGGGGTTGGAAGGAAGGGCAAGCCTATATTTCACTCAGTGTGAAGGTTTCGGTTCCCCCTCTACCTCAGACATGACCTTCCTTGCCTCCTGGGATGAGTTAGACAGGTAGGTCAATGGAGTGTTTAATGATTCATGGTATCTTTATGGGCGAGTAGCTTCTTATTGTGGATTTTTTTTTATCAATAATTTATTTATTTTGTTTTGTTTTGTGAATGCATATACTTGATTTCGGAAAATGTTCATACTATTTTTAGTAGGTTTGTAAATTGGTGTGGTTTATGGTATTGTTTGGTTTACAGATTATCTCAATGTGTCTGGTTTATTAATTGGTAAATTATTTGGGTTTTTGGGGTTACACACTGCTGTAGAAAACTTGATTTTGATTGGTCAGTTGATGTAGTATTTTTGATCATTGTTAGGATTTGTTTTGATAGTTTTACCTTTATTAATTTATTATTATTATTATTATTCTCACTAATTTTGTTATCTTTTTCCAAAAACAGATCATTATCATATGCCATTATTTATTTAATTTGACATCTAAAGTAAATTAATCTTGTTTAAGAATTTTCTTAATTATTTATTCAACGGTAGTGCTATGTTTAGTAGTGGATGAGACCAATTTTTTTCATCACCATATTCAGTGTTGACAATTAAGGAGTTTGTTCAGTTGTTCATTGGATAGCAGAACAGTTTGAGTTATTTTCTTGGTTGATTTGACTGAAAATGTTCTTTCCCAAATCATTCCTCTAAAAAGAGGGTGACATTAGGTTGTGACTCCCCCTGTGCTGCCTTAAAAGGCCTCCCCTCAGCTGGCCTCCCTTGTAATGATCCACAGCCGACTTTGTTATTACTATGTGTCCTTTACTCTAAACACTCACTGCACTACCAGTGTTTACTCACACTTCAAACACTTACAGAAAAAAGACTTACAGACTCTGTCCAGGATTGTGTTTTAGAAGGAGGTACACATAATTGTATTTTTGTCTTATTTTCCAGCAAAGTATTTAAACATCCTTAAAATAAGATGTGTTTATTTGAGAAGCGATATTGCATAAGATATTAAGAAATCATTATATCTTGAATTAACTGTATTATCTTAACCCGGGGATTCCAAACATTTTTGTCAGCTGAACCCCTTAAATTCTCAGTGGGTAATTTTACATTTTAGTTAATATTTCAATAATTTAATTATATTCTTGTGAGTTTTTTTGTGTTGGTTAATGCTTACATGACCTGCAAGTAAAAAGATATACAAAATGAAGATGCAAATGTATTTGTCATACTTGTGTTCCTGTTTTGTTATGTTTTCCTTCCCCATGTGCTCCGTGTGACCCAGTTTCTCCCTCTCGTTTTGATTAATCATTTGGTTCAGGTGTATCCTGTTAATTACCCTCGTTTGTCTATGTATTTAAGCCTCAGTCTGTTCAGTCTTTGGTTGTCCGGTCACTGTTATGTTATGCTGTGTTTTCCCTCACCATTTTTGCCTATGTTCTAAGCTTGTTCATTAAACAAAGTGATTTCGTACTACACCTCCTGTCTTCGCCTTCCTTCCTGAATCACCATGACAGATGACTGGATCGAATAACGCAAACTGGGCTGAAGACCAGCTGTGGTGCCTGCAGCAGGGTGGTCGGCCTTTGAAAAATTTACTTCTAACAGTGCTAAAACAGCGCTAAAATCTACATCCCTTCTGCTGTCTCCAGTTCCAAGAGCCGTTCTAGTCCTCAGTACAGAAAGTTCAGTTCCCTAGCCGATCCACGGTCAAGTTTACCGGCCGCTCCAATGTCAAGCCTGCTGGCCGCTCCCCTGTCAATTTGCCGGCCACTCTACTGTCAAGCCCGTCATCTGATTCACTCCCAAGCCCTATGATAACAGCAGCTATCTCCTTAACCTCAGCCCAAAAAAGGAGAATGAGGAGGAAATGACTGTTGGCCCTAGCCCCTGACCAGAGTCGAGAGATGGCTCTAGCCCCTGACCCGAGTCGAGAGAGTCTGTTCCAAAATGCTCTCCAGAGTCCACTCCAGAGCTCAACAGGGAGCCCACTCACGTCACAGAGCTCTACCGGGACCCCACTCAATTCACAGAGCTAAACAAGGCGTCCAACCCACCTTCATCTCCGCTGGTCCCGTCCAGCCCTCCTTTGTCTCCTGAGTCTCCTTCATCTCCGCTGGTCCCGTCCAGCCTTCCTTTGTCTCCTGAGTCTCCTTCATCTCCTGTTCCCACGTCTAGTCCAGAGAGGGCTCCTGTTCCCACGTCCAGCCCAGGGAAGGCCTCAGATCCCGAGTCTACCCCAGAGAGGGCCACAGATCCCAAGTCTAGCCCAAGGAGGGATCCTGTTTCCACGTCCAGCCCAGAGAGGGCTCCTGCCCTCATGTCAAACCCTGAGAAGGCTGTGGTTTCCATGTCCAGTCCCGAGAGGGCTTATGTTCCCAAGTCCAACCAGGAGAGGGCTTCTGTTTTTGAGAACAGCCCGGAATGGACTTCTGAGCCCAGCCCAGAGCCGGTCCCAGCCAGGGGACCCGGAGTCTCCCCCAATAAATCCTTTTTTGGAGGGGGTGGCCTATATGTCTCCAGCTGTAGTGGCCAGGCCGGGTGCCGAGGTCAAAGCCACGGAGGCCGTCCAGCCATGGCCCCTTGAACTACCTGTTCCTCCATGGTTTCCTGAACCGCCTGCTCTGCCATGGCCTCCTGAACTACCTGTTCTGCCCTGGCCTCCTGGACTGCCTGTCCCTCGAGGCCTCCAGAGCACCCCCCCCCCACCCTCTGGAAGTTAAGTGGCGCCAGGACGCGCCTTCCGGGAGGGGGAGGTAATGTCATACTTGTGTTCCTGTTTTGTTGGGTTTTCTTTCCCCATGTGCTCCCCATGACCCAGTTTCTCCCTCTCATTTTGATTAATCATTAGGTTCAGGTGTGTCCCATTAATTAACCTAATTTGTCTATGTATTTAAGCCCCAGTCTGTTCAGTCTTTGGTTGTCCGATCACCGTTATGTTATGCAGTGTTTTCCCTCATCATTCTGCCTGTGTTCTAAGCTTGTTCATTAAATTAAGTGAGTTTGAACTGCACATCCTGTCTTCGCTTTTCTTCCTTGACAGTATGATTATTATCACTGTGACTGTATTATTGTTCTAAATTACACTTGTCTTGCAAAATAAAAATAAATACTTGATAATTATGGACCCTAATTTAATTAAATTACTGCCTCTGAATTGTTAAATGCGCTACGCTTTATCATGATTTCAGTTTTATTTTGATTAATTGTCCTGCAACATTTACTTATTTTAATTTTACATTCAATGTAATTATTAACTTTTCATCAATTTTATTATTGCCCATTTGGGAAGCCCTTAACCCATTGGTAAATAGTTTGTCTTAAGCATAAATAAATTTTGTAAGAGAAAAATTTGCTTAATTCAAAATATACTTTCTGAAAAAAAAATGTTTTGCTTCAAAAGTGAACTTATTGTCTCTTAGTGATATTTTTATTGTACTTCAAAACAAAAATCCGTGATACAGAAAAAAATGTGTAGTATGATTTTATCATATTAAAAAGTAGCTTTATCCATCAATGCTTACAGATCATTCACTCAAAATTAGTGAATTCAGCAGTTGACCACCGATGTTTTGGAGATTTCATTAGGATTGTTCTGACTCTTGGATTTTACCATTTTTTTCCATTCTATCACTTTGTACACAATCACATGGTATGGTAAAACTGTTGTATTACTGTAATAAACATGAAATGTGACTGCAGGGGCACAGCAGACTGGTTTGGGGTCAGCAATGATGTGGATGCCACCCAGAAATGGCAGCGGAAGAGCCTGCGGCACTGTACCCAGCGCTACGGCAAACTGAAGCCTCAGGTGATACGCGAAATGGACCTGCCTAGTCAAGACAATCTCTCCATGACCAGTACAGAGACCCCTCCTCCTCTATACCTCCCCCCCACACAGCATGGCATGCAGAGGGTAAGCTGGACACACACAGATCCCTTTATAATTGTACGATCCGAAATGGCTTTAACTGTTCTATTTAAAACCAGGGAAACAACATTGTTTCTATAAAACATTGGCCTTCCATTAACATTTCTCCTTAGCATTCACTAAGCTGTTGCACACTATGATGAGCTGATGGTTTATGATGCACACTATGAAGAGCTGATGGTTTATGATACAGACAGTGTGATCATGACTCACTGTTTAGGCTTTATGTGTTTGGTTTCTGCAGATAGTAGACCCGCTGGCTCGGGGTCGAGCGTTCCGTAACGTAGAGGAAGTGGATGGTCTGAGTATACCTCAGACCCCCATCAGCCCCTGCGGCGTTTCCCTGTGCTCCTTCACCAGCTCCCGCTCCGGCTTCAACAGACCTCCCCGCAGACATAAGCGCGAGTCTGTCGCCAAAATGGGCTTCAGAGCGGCCGCTGCTCTAGTAAAGGTAAGAGCTGGTAGATAGAATGCAATGTAAAGCATGTTGCATCAGCATTATGTTTGATTTATAACAGTGGTTTTCAACAAGGGGGCCTCAGCAAACTTCCAAGGGGGAATTAAAATTATTTCATTACATATAATAAAACATAACTGAAATACTAAAAACACTAAAATGTCATAGATCATATAGATCATATTTCTTTTTTCTCCTCAGTTACTAAGGTTTTTATTGAACTACATACTGAATCAGAATCTAGAATTTTCTGGAATCAAAATTCATTTGAATTATGGTGAATTGTTTTTAAATATCAACATCCCCAGTTTTTTTTATATATATATATTTTTTTTTGATAATGGTTATAATTCAAGCAAAAATACCTGAGGAAATGCCCAAATTGGGTGGCCTTCAAGTCAAAAACATAGACTTAGAAAACAACAGACTTCTATCATTGTAGATGGTGTACTTTAGATGCATAGAACTGAATTGCTCCAAAAACAGATTTCATTTCTGGGATTTCCAGGGAAATCCTGCTTTGGTTTTATTATCATCCCCCAGACTTGAACACAAGAAGTTCCCCGACAGGAACAAACCACAAGATAAAGCAACAGACTTAATTTCTGACATTTGCAAAAAAAAAAAAAATCACCTTTTGATTTGAGTCAATAATCATTCCTTAAAATTCGGAAATCTCCTTTGAGCTTGCCTGCTCCTAATGTCAAAGTGACGTGAATGCTGTTGGAACAAGGCATCGGGCATCCAATAAACCCTGCTGTGCTGATTATCATAGATTACTTCAGAGGCTCACTTTGACGTCCTTGTAAAGATTGCAATAAACAAATATTACACCCCCCCCCTTTCCCCAGTAATCGATTATGTAAAAGTTGATCTCTGGCTTGACTTGTTGGCCTTGGATTTGGCCCAGTTCCATTTAGTGCTTGAGCCCAGATGACCAGGCTATAGGCCGGGAACAGCGCTAACAGATGGCTATGATAATTCCACTGGAATGTTCAGCTGTTAGTCCAATAGAATACTCTAGAACAGGTTGAGGTAATCCACTGCTTGGCTACAGAAACAGCACAGCTGCATTGGAAAGTACATTTGATCTTACCCATTGTTTGTGATGTATAACATGATCTATAATTTCATAGTTATGTTCATTTCTATTTATTACATGAACATTGAGCATAATAGTAAGCATGATGCTATTATTGACATGATGCTGTTAATGAGGATGATAGTGAAGATTATAATGACGGTGGTTTTAGGGACGTTCTCTGCGGGATGGGACCGTTCGGCAAGTGCATAGGCGGAGTTTCGCCACAGCCAGTTTCCTGGATGAGGACACTGTGGATTTCCCTGATGAACTGGACACCTCCTTCTTTGCCAAGGTGAAAACCTGCAGTTTACAGCCCAGAACATATCAGTGCTGCCACCTAGGTGTTGGCATATATAAAAGTTATTGCAAATGATCTAATTAATCATAATTTAAAGTGATATGGAAATACTTTATCCTTATATTTTTTTCTACCTATAAATGGAAGCCACAGTGTCAAAACAGTTAATCTCATATTTTTTTCAGTTCAAATGGTGGTCTCTTATTGAAAAAAAAAATAATAATACTAATAAATTTCCATTTAATTTCACATTGCAGGACGTCCCAGTTTCACTCACAGCATTTTTATTCCATTTAACTCCATCTAAAAGCTTTTTCTTAAGTGGGATCAGTGTTGTTTTATTATTATTATTATTATTATTATTATTATTATTTATTTGTATATAATAATACTATAATAAGCGTTTTTTGAATAAGCTTTTTAATACTTTCAGTTTTCATTTAAGTTTTAGTAATTCTATATGCTTTTGTAATTTTTATTAGTTTGTTTTTATATGTTTCTGTTTACTTTAAATGTAATTTAATTTAATTTTATTCCATATATTTTAGTTTAGGTAATTTTAATACTTCAACTTAGATTAGAGTTTTAGATTACTTAGATTTAATTTTTGTTATTTATCATTTTTAATTATTTAGTTTTTCAGCTAATATTTTATTATATGTTATCTTTACTTATTTCCGAAATCTATTTTTAATAATTTCAGTTTACAATAACGACACTGGCTTAGATAAAGAAAATAGCTGGGAAACTATTTTAACATTTGAAAAAATGGCACACTTAAGTTAAGAAATTAGACACCAATTATTTATGTTGTACACTTAAATGTATCTGATGTAGCCATTTTGTCCTTTTAGGATGGGCTTGCGCACGAAGAGCTGTCCACATACGCAGATGAGGTGTTTGAGTCGCCTTCTGAAGCTGCCATTAAAGAAACTGATGCCAGTAGAGCTGAAGATGAGCGCGACTTGACGGGCAGTGCCCTAGAGAGAACAGAACTAGAGCGGAGCCATCTTTTGCTGTGAGTCGCATGCACACATGACAAACATGTTTGAGTTTTTAATATTCTGAATGCTTTTAAGTGGACTTCTCACTCTGTTTTTTTTTTTTTTTTACTTATTTCTATTTCTCGCCATCTCTCTCAGTCCTCTTGAGAGGGGGTGGCGTAAGGGAACGGATGGTGCTCTGATTCAGCCTAAAGTGCGATTACGGCAGGAAGTGGTGAGTGTGGGTGGTCAGCGGCGTGGACAGCGCATTACTGTGCCTGTTAAGAAACTATTTGCCAAGGAGAAGCGTCCTTACGGGCTTGGCATGGTGGGCCGACTGACCAACCGCACATACCGCAAACGCATTGACAGCTACGTGAAGAAACAAATAGAAGACATGAATGACCACAGGTATTAACAACAGAGTCTTTTTGATGTTAACCATTGAGATATGCATAATATAGTTAGTCTCTGGTTAGATGCACATTGTGCTTTTACAGTAATTGCAAGCTTGAGATACTGAATTATAGGTGTCTGTACTTCCCACAGGCCTTTCTTCACTTACTGGATGACCTTTGTACATTTGCTGATTACCATCTTGGCAGTTTTCATCTATGGGATTGCACCTGTGGGCTTTTCACAACATGAGACAGTTGATTCTGTAAGTAAAACAACGTGTATTTGGTTTTGTCACACTGTGCTTCTGTTTAATATGATGTGTAAGAGTTTATGTCATCTGTTGTAGGTCTTACGAAACAAAGGTGTTTATGAAAATGTCAAATTCATGCAGCAAGAAAATTTCTGGGTTGGTCCAAGCTCGGTAAATATATGCATTACTTTTATTGTATTCATAGTCACTAAAAGCAAAAAGGAGTTTTTAAAAAATACTGTTATGAAATGCCAAAAATATATTTAAAAGTATATAAAATATAATATATATAATATATAAAAGTAGTAACCTAAATATTACTTTAAAATGATAATGCTTTTATCAAAAGTATTTGCATATGGCTTATGGTTTATTTTCAAACAATTTATTTTTTTACTACATATTCAAATAAAATAAACCATGTACAAAAATAGTAAAATAGTCTAAATAAATAATAGTAAAAAGTTTAAGCTTCTAAAATTAATAAAATGAAAACTGAAATAAAACAACAACTAATAAAAATTACAAATTCACAAAACTAGTTAACTAAAAAAAAAAAAAAAAAAAACGCTAATTCAAAATATTCATAAATGCTACAATAGTAAAAAATAATTCTAAAATAAAATAGATTGAGTTTAGCCTGTTACCACTATGCGCTTGCTCCATATGCAGTTCTTGTTCCTGGTGTGCAGGAGGCGCTGATTCACCTCGGGGCGAAGTTCTCACCCTGCATGCGTCAAGATCAGGACGTGCACCAGCTCATTCAGGAGAAGAAGAACAGTGAGCGGCACTCGGCGTGCTGCGTCCGTAATGACCAGTCAGGCTGCGTGCAGACCTCTCAGGAGGAGTGCTCGGTCAGTTCCTGTTTGACCTCACATATCGACATTAATGTGTGCACTCAACCTATTTTTACACAAATGGCCCTGTAATGTTCTCAGAGTACACTGGCATTATGGGTAAAGTGGCCTCAGCACCCAAGCGCTCCATTTCTAGAGGGGAAAGTGCGTCAGTATGGCTCTGTGTGCCATCAAGACCCAAGGTACATTTATAGCCCTCTTCAATTTTTTTTTTACCCCTTCACATTGCCTGTGGATTTAACGATCTTATTTAACTCATTTTTACTGTTAGAATTTGCCTGGAGCCTGCCTCCGTTACTCCTCATGAGTGGCCTGATGACATCTCTAAGTGGCCGGTGAGTTTGCTACAGTGACGGTCTCTCCACCATTGACCAACATGACCATGACATTTAATGTTCTTGCTTTATTTTAATACTGCTATACCCTGTTTTTTCCTCTGTCAGATATGCACCAGGTACAGCACAGGGAACCACACTAACCTGCCACACATTGATTGCGTCATCACTGCCAGACCCTGCTGCATCGGAACCAAAGGAAGGTGAGGAGAACCTGCGGACACCCATGACATCATGAGATATTGCCAAGTGATTCACAACAAAGACTGATAACAGGGAGAAATAAATAAAAGCATATAAACTACTTTGGGCTTTGTAGGATTAGAGAAGAGAAGTATTTTATGCTCACCAAGGCTGCATTCATTTAATCAAAGACACATTAAAAATAGTGATATTGTGAAATATATATTTTTTTTATTTAATTTTAGAATTTAATTTATTCCTGTGGTGGAAAAGCTGAATTTTCAGCATCATTACTTCAGTCTTCAGTGTCACATGGTCCTTCAGAAATCATTGTAATATACTGTTTGATGCTTAAGAAGTATTACTTATTATCAGTGTTAAAAACAGTTGTGCTGCTGTACATTTTTTGTGGAAACTATTTTTTTTCAGGATTCTGTGATGAATAGAAAGTTCACAAAAAAACTGTATTCTTATTAATACAAATCTTTTGCAGCATTATAAATTACCTTCTTGTGTTCAGAATTAAATCAAATTAATAAATCCTTAAAGTATTAATTTCTTTAAAATAAAAAATTGTACTGATCCTAAACTTTTGAATGGTAGTGTGTGTTTCTTGCATCTGAAAACATGACTAATTTTGAATAAGAAAGATGTTGTTTGACACCAGATGATTACAGCATCTACTGCCAGGAGCTGACAGGGCTCATGCAGGAGCGGTATTAACATCTCGTGGCAAATGTCACAAAAACTTATCATGTGTCAGTAGATCATGACATGTGCCACAGAAAATTGTGTAACAAGACGCAGTATGTTTTGGAACCTTATATGCCGCTGCCTGCAGAAGTAAAAAAAATAATATATGTTATATATTACTTAATAGTATTGCTTTTAAACATAGGTTTTAAGCCAACAATAACTGAGTTCATTTTTGCAAGAACAATACTGTAAGGTCTCATGTCCTGTTATATGTATTATTAAAGAGCAACCTTATATTGTAATATGTTCATATTAGTCTAGTTTCTCCAAAATGAATGTCTTAACTTCTGCTGTGAGTACATTTTGGAAAATTTATTATTTAATTAGGCTTTATTGTTGTGTTTTTTTTTATGGGTTTGTTTGGCTATTATTTGATATTATTCATTATTTATTATTTGATATCTATTATTTCTCCATCATGTTTGTGAATTGTGATTTTCACAGGTGCGAGATTACATCAAGAGAGTACTGTAACTTTATGAAGGGATACTTCCATGAGGAGGCTACACTGTGTTCTCAGGTCAGTAAGCATTACCCGTTGACATGTAAGTATTGATCTACATTCTATTCATTTGTCATGTAGAGAAGTAGTGCAATTTTATGGATTACCAGCAGGGGGTGTAAAGACCTTCAGCTGTGCCAGTGTCTGTAATTAAAGTGTACAGCTCTTTAGCAATAAATTGTAATTTGTGTAATTGAGATTGTGGATAAAACTGATTATCTGCTCTCAGGTTCATTGCATGGATGATGTGTGTGGCCTCTTGCCTTTCTTGAACCCCGAGATCCCAGACCAGTTCTATCGGCTCTGGCTCTCTCTCTTCCTGCATGCTGGGTGAGTAGGAAGTGTGATCCGTTGCAGGGGGCCTATTGTGAATTTCGCAATAAATGAAATGCAGTGTCAGATTACTTATCCTGACTGCACTTTCTTGACAAAGGTAAAGGCGCGTTTGACTGGTTGAGTAAGTCTGTTCCCGTCTCTGCAGGATACTGCACTGCCTGGTGTCTGTGTGCTTCCAGATGACCATTCTGAGGGATCTGGAGAAGCTAGCAGGCTGGCTGAGAATCTCCATTATCTATATCCTCAGTGGGATTACAGGCAACCTGGCCAGTGCCATCTTCTTACCGTACAGAGCAGAGGTACAGGAAGACTACAGCCCCTTGAGTCTTAAACTCCTCACATTCAGTAACGAGATCATTTAATACAGACCCGCAAGTGTTAGCAGTTGAATCCAACCTTCAAATCATTTCTTTCTTTTTGCATTAGCCTTCAATGTTATCACATAGTTATCTTAAAGGTTTTATATAGCAGGTGCACTTGCATCAGAAGTTGGGGGCTGTGCTTAAAAAAAAAAAAAACAAGAAAGAAAGAAATTAATACTTTTATACAGGAAACTGATCAAAAGTGATATCTGTAGTTATAAAATGTTTCTATTTGAAATAAATACTGTTCTTTCTAATTTTCTATTCATTCAAAAATAAAATGTATTACAATTTCCACATAAACGTTAAGCAACACATTTTTTTCCCGCTTTGATATTAATAAAAAAAATTCTTGCGCATCAAATCAGCATATTAGAAGCATAGACATTGAGGACTGAAGCAATGGCTGTTCATAATGTTCTTAAAGTATTCAAGTATGTAGTATGTATATAATCCACTATGTTGGATTTCTCATGTGGTCTATGATGGCTGTTGAATCACTGGAGCTCACGGGATGGTAAAGTCTCCATCGGATACACATTTGGCAGACGTAGAAGGTCACCCTGGCATTTTTCAGCTACTGCATGCAGCGTTTACAGACATAATGCTCATTTAATATACTGTTTTTCACATACTATATAGTAGAAAAGTAGTCCTATTCGTATGGCTTATCATCTAGTTTGCATCTCCCAGGTTATTTGAGTTTCAGACTGCTGGTTTGTGTGGATATAACATGCTAATAACTGCCCCTCTATTCTCCTAATACCAGGTGGGTCCGGCTGGTTCTCAATTTGGCATCTTGGCCTGTCTGTTCGTGGAGCTGTTCCAGAGCTGGCAGATCTTGGCACGGCCATGGAGGGCCTTCATCAAGCTATCATGCATAGTGCTGTTCCTCTTCGCCTTCGGCCTGCTGCCCTGGATAGATAATTTTGCCCACATCTGTGGCTTTGTCTCAGGCTTCTTCCTTTCCTTTGCCTTCCTGCCCTACATCAGCTTCGGCCCAATGGACATGTACCGCAAACGTTTGCAGATCCTAGTGGCACTTGCTCTGTTCCTGTGCATCTTCTCCAGCTTTGTTGTACTCTTTTACATTTACCCCATCAAGTGTGAGTGGTGTGAGCTTCTCACCTGCATCCCGCTGACAGACAAGTTCTGTGAGAAATATGACCTCAATGCTCACCTCCACTGAGGCCTTGCAGAAGAAGGGCTAGAATCGAGGGCAGTTGGATGCCAACTTCATCTTTCTGGAGGCCTGGAATGATTTGATTACAGACTCTTAAAATGTACAGTCTTTTTATATAATGTACTTTCTAAAGAAGGTTTTATTGTTTTTAATTTCTCCAGCTCAGAGAAGAGCACGCCCCAGGAGGGAAAAATAATAATAATACTGCCAATCGTGCCTTTTCACTCAGTACCAGCTACTGCCATGTCCTGTAAGATCAGAGCACTTTTGAGGCAAACCTGTGTGTAGTGCAACTACAGGGTAATGTTTGGTAGTGTTTTAGCTACCTGATCACATATATCACAAAATACAATGTGACAAAATCACTAAGTCTGCCTTCATTTTTCCCCCCATCTTTTTGTTCCTTAAAATGGGATATTTTGAGTTTATTTACCATAGGGACAAAAAAAAAAAAAAAAAAAAATATTTAAGTTGAAAGACTTAAAAATGATGCTCATTTGCATCTCAAAAAGTACTTTGAAGCACTGCACCCAACTCAAATAGGAAGCAGCATAATTATGCTGTCTATATGGGAGGATCACATGTGTCCTTTGTGGAAAAAGCAATCCCATAATGATTTGCAATAAGCTAATTTCTATGCTAAAATTAATTTGATACTAAAATGCTAAAAACCAAGTACAAAAAGTAAAACAAAAATAGTTAACTTAATTTACTATTATCTAATTTTACTATTATTTAATAGTTAAATCATATAGGAGAGCACATAAATAAATACTTACATTTAAATGATAAATAAATGATAAATGATGAATTGAAAAAAAAAACCTTTCTGATATTTATCATTTATCATTTCAGTTTCACTAAAATATTATATAACACAACCATTTCCAACATTGATAATAATAATATTTGCCTGCTGAAAATTCAGCTTTGCCATCACAGAAATAAATGACATTACATTAATTAAAACAAATAAATAAACTGTCATGTTGATCAAATAAATGCAGCATTGAGCTTTTTTTACCAAAGAAACGAGAAAAATATTAACAACCCCAAAATTGATATAATAGTATAATAATATAATAACCATATACAGAATTGTAAACTGTTTTTTATGAAAATAAGGTGATGCCTTTATATGAAAAGATCCTCATATTTGAGGGTCGTAGGCATCAAAAAGTTTGAAAATCACTTAATTATAGTGTTGCAGTTTCAAGTCTATTGAAATCAATTGTGAGTCATGCCTCTGTTCACTTTGTGGAAGCAATGTCATTTGTAAGCAGACACTCCCTTAGAAGGAAGCTATCTGAGTACACACTAGACAGCAGTTCAGCTCACTGTTTTTTAGCAGAGTCATAATGAATGTCATAATGTTGCTATAAATGAAAGTTCATGTCATGTCTGAACTGTCTCGAATATCCAAATACTATATTAGAAGTATAAATTCATTTCCATTCCACTAGAAGCGTGGTTTTACGGATCCAGAGCCCTGCCCGGTGCGCTCACACGTCTGTTCTTCAGACAGCTGCATGTTTTTGCATACTCATCTGTGACAGAGGATGATTGGTCCTGATCTCAGAGCAGCTCTTTGTGCCGTAAGTGTGTGGGGGAGGTTCACGGTTTACACGCGTTGCGCTGCCTGCCATCATCCTGAAGGATCTGCGGGAGTCTGGAGAGCGCATCACTGCATTAATGGAGCTCCATCTTCACGGTCCAACGTCTCTCCTCCACCTCCTGTAAAAAAAAAAAACGTAAAAGGCTTCTCTATTGTGAGCTATGCTAATTACAAGTCTCCCATCCCCCGTTTCCCTAATGTAGCAAAAACAACAAGCAAACCCAGTGTTAGTTTAGCTGAAATGGTAATTAAAATCTAACTAATTAATGTGTGCATTGGGCTCCGGACTGCAGTGGTCGCTCAAGTGCTCTTCTGCTGCTGTTCACAAACAGAGCCACTATGGCTTAAAGTCTCAGATCTGCCACAAAGAATGATTGCCATCATTCCATGCCATCATATTGTATTTCATACGCGTTTTTAACTTCTTCGCTAACCCGTCTGCTCCTTCCCCGACTCTGATAAGGACAAAGGAGCAGCTGAGGGAAGCACTGCAATCAGATCTTTTTAGCAGCTCTATACATCAAACCCCACACAGGCACTTGAGAGGAAATTAGCCTTCTCTCCCCCAGGCCCCAGCTTCTCCATCCACTGGCCTATAGAGATGGTAATTTTAGGGTAAGAGGGCCATATCGCAAATCATTGATCGGAATCAAATCAGCATGCAGGGAGACGCTCTAATCCGGCTACTTCAATTGTGCATAACTGCTATTTGCTGATTAGCGGGCCGCTCTCCACCGGAGGAAATATTTGAGATACAGTGCTATGATGTCTCTCTCCATCAATTTCTCTGTTTCCTTAATTTATTTTCTATTACATCCTCATTTGCTTTTTAATAGTACTTCTTCAGTTGACTCCAGGAACTAAATATGAATATAGAGGTCTTTCTGTCTAAGTATATGTTTACTATGGAACAATACAGTGGGGTTCAAGACTCTCTTTTTCTTACTTTTTTCTATACCTTTGTAAAGTCATTACAAATGACACACACACCATAACTATTTGAACTGGTCTGTTGACTATTTGAGCTCCACAAGTTCATGTAAAACCTGATGATCATGTTCTCCAGCATGATTTGAATCTTGAAAAAAAAAATCATTTTAAGTCATCCTTAGGCCTCCTAGTGGTTCCCATTCCCTTTCTTGAAAGCCACTGAATTAAACTGCATTAAGAGACTTTTTGACTTGGCTGATTACAAACATTGACGAGATTTAACAGTTAACCCCTGTGGTCAGAAAGGGGACATTTTTTTTTCTTCCAGCTGTTGACAGATTAACCACATTTCTGATCAGTGAATTGAGACATCGTTACAGTCCTGTAGACCGAGGCAGGATGTGTATTTACTGAAGTACAGAAACCGAGACCAATTCTTGGCTTGACCTCTTCTTGCATCTGTGGCGTAGTGGTTATCACATGCTACTTGCAGTTATGCCATGGTGCAGCTTGTCCCTTTTCCCTGCCTCTCTTTCCTGTCAACATTTTATCCAATAAAATAACCAAAATGGATTTAACAAAACAATTAGTCATTTTAGACAAAGTTCGCCATCAGACTCATCTATTTGGGTCTCATTATTCTCACAATAGGGCAGATATTACAATTATATGCATTTTTGTCTTAATGAATGACAAATAAAACACTCAAATCTGAATTTAATCATCAAGTTAATTTAAAGCATCAAAACATTAAATCGTATAGTGTGAAAAAATGGATATTAATTTTGAGAATTCCTAAAGATTTCATTCAGCAACAGTGTTAATCAATTATTAGTGATTTAAAGATTAAATTTGAGTCTTAAATGATGGCAAAGGTAATTAAATGTAAAAATAGAGGAAATGAGCATATGTAATTTCGACATCTACCAAAACCGATATAAAAAATACATTCATCAGCTGATAACCAGTATGGTGCCATTATACAACGCATCTTTAGCTGTAAGTCATGTTCTAGCAGTGCTGTGATGTGGATGATAAACAGCAGTGTGTGCTGTACCTCCATTTGATCAGGCGGAGGAGTCATACTGCAGGCAGAGAGGTAGAAGGATGGGGGGTGGGTGCTGAAAGCCGATTCTGAAACAGGAACCTGGCAGCTGCACAGCAGGTGGTCAGTGGCAGGCTGTCTATCCTCATTGTCCCTCAGATGAGCACGTAGGCCACAGCAGACCCCCAGAGCCACTGCTGCAGGTCAGGGGCTTACAGGTGATCGAGCCGGGGGGAGGGGTGCTGGATGGATACCACGCACCTGCTTCAGACACCACAGTCATGGCTCAGTGAAGAGAGAGGAGCCCCTGGTTGTAAGATGTGGCCTATCTGCCACCTGTGCCGTGCCCCCGTCATTTTAGAGGGGGCAAGAGGCATCAGGTAGATGAATAAAAAAGGGTTATCTATTAAAACATGCTAAATATAGTCCATTGACCTCACTTTTAAACTTTTTATTATCTAGTGACGGTAATTAAGTCCAATGAAAGTGATTGAAACCTCAGTTAATTAGAATTGTTTTTTAATAGCAAGCAATCATCATAAATGCTATTTAGGTTTATGATAGTTTATGGCTGTCCTTCACGGGTGTTAGTCTGAGTTGACAAAGGAAGCACTGCCTCCTCAAAAAATGTTGGATTAGAAAATAATTTACAGTTAAGAAATGATATAAATGTTATGGTTTACAAATTCACAAAAATGAACAGTAAAGTCATGAAAGGAGGACAATGTAAGTTAATGTTGCAATGTAAACATTTTAAACATGAGAATTTTTATGTGACTTTATATTATTGTATAAGGTTATAATATTATAGTATTGTTCTTTTTTATTGATAAAGTAAATTGTGCACCATATACATTGCCATTCAAAGGTCTGGGGTTGCTAAGATTTAAAAAAAAAAAAAATTATAGAGATTTTATATAGAGGTTTTATATATCTTATTCTCACCATGGCTGCCTTTACTAGATCAAAAATACAGTAAAACAGTAGCATTGCTCAATTCTGTGTGGCAGCCCTGTAGGTTCATTGTTTTAAGAGTTAACCGTCATGCTTTCCATCTCCTTTGGTTCTTTCATTTGCCTACTCAGCTGTCAAATCCAGGCCTCAGGCTGTGACGGCTCTGTCTCCCCCAGCAGCACTGATCCTCAACCTTTCATTCTTGGCTCCACAACCCTCTGTTTGTAAATTACATTTCTGCTAGTTAGGGACGAGTTAAACAAGCTCCTCTAGGCCCACACAATGCCCTCTTGAAGAAAAATGAGCGACCTCAATGTAGCAGATGCACAGTTGATCATCAGTACTAATCCAACCAAACTGATGTTTGTTGATATACCTCCAATTATCCATACACATATTCTGACAATTACCTCTAGAAAACATGCATTAAATATTTGATAAGCAAATATTAGACCAGTGTTTACCAAACACAGCTGCATCCAATTTTTTTGTTACTCAATTTCTTTTTTAAGGAGGAAGAGAATATGCTTAAGAGCTCAACCAATATTACTTTTTTATGACTAAAAAGGAATACAGAATGGTTGTAAGGGTCTGATAATATGCAGAACTCATTATTAATTAGTTTATAGATAGATAGATGGATGGATGGAAGTATGGATGGATATGGATTGTGTGTGTGTGTGTGTGTGTGTGTGTGTGTGTGTGTGTGTGTGTGTGTGTGTGTGTAGTTGTTTTGTGATCAAAATGTTACTGATTTATTATATATTAAATTATAATATTTTATACCTTTGTGTTAGAATATCTGTGCTTGTTTTTAACCCACATTTTTTGACCCACTAAATATACATTTGTGGTATGATAATTCTGAATGATATCTAATATAATATCAAAAGAAAAAGTGGATTTGTGTTGATGTGCAGGCAACTGAATCTTATTGCTGAGGTTGTTGGGGTACATTAGACAAAACAGATTGAGAAACACTGATTAGACCATCCTCGTGGTTTTAGGAACTCAAAAAAGTACTAAATGTAATACTGGTTCTGCCACATATCAGTGGTTACCACTGATGAATCCAAATTTACAGCACAAGTGTCCATTTCATAACCGGAAAAACAGAAAGTATTACAAGTTGGACCTCCCTAACGCTGTTTGACCCATTGTGCTGAGGAATGGTGCATTGTTCTCCCTCACGACCAGCGTGTGTAATCAGTAAACAGAGCATGTGTGGGCTTGCCCCGACCCGAGGTGCGGCTTGTGTCTCAGGTTGTTCTGTGCTGGATCAGCGTTATAAAAAAAAGGACTGGTTGAAGCATGAGGTTGTCAAAGATATTGGAGCGTCTCACTCTGAGGGGGTCATTCTGAATTACTGCATACAGACGATAGTTCTTTAATTATAAAGAATGTCGCAACTGAGCATAACACTGTAGTAGATGGTGCTAATGCTGTTTGTCATCCATGAGCTCTATAAAGTCATGGATGCCAAGCCAGTTTGTCGTGAGCCACCTGATTAATATTTAGATTAAGAACATTCATCTCATAACCCCTTCAGTTACTTCATTAAAGCTCATCATCTGCAATAATGAGATATCTGAGACTGGAGCATTTTGACGTGACTCACCACACAGATTTTAAGCCAACTGCTTTTCTCTTTTAATTTAAAATGACTGTTTTATTAAATCTAGTGTGTATCCACCTCTTACAGTTTCTCCTGCAAGATATTTCAGCTCTTCTTTCATCAGACCTCGTGACAATGTAATTAGTTCAATCATAGTGATTATAGATTCTTAATCAGATCCTCTGGGGCCATTGCTTTCTCTCTCTCTCTCTCTCTCTCTCTCTCTCTCTCACACACACACACACAGAAAGAAGTACATTTAATTGGACATCTATCTGTCTGTCAAGATAATATTTATATATAAATATAATAAATGCAAATGTTTAACTATTTGTCTACCTTTTCTATGTATATATCTATATCTTTCTATTCTATCACTTCTTTCAATGTTCTATCAATGCTTTAAGTTGGAATCAATAAGATAAACTTTCAGATAATTTTCACATACTTGCTGACTTCTTACCCTGATTTGTACAGTTGACCACCTCAACTCTTCTCAAAAGTAACTCAAGCTGAATAAATCTCCAGATGGAGATAACAGAGCTGAACAGCATTTCCTGCTTTAAATGAAACACATTTCTGGGAACCATTCATAAACCATGTGATCTTGTGTGCTATGTGAGCTACTTGTTCTGTACTATGATTTTGTTGACCATCCATTGCAAAGAATTCTAAGGTTAGAGGGCTGATGCGGGCATGACATTGCCAGGGCGAGTTGAGACATGTTCGAGAAGCCCTCCCAAGGACCAGGCACGTGGACCGTTGTACCAGGAACAGCTCTCACCCAATCACAGCCTGCAGTCTCAGTGAATGGCCTGCCAACTAAATTACAGCTTTGCTGATTTGCACTGGAGTGGCTCTCTAAACAGGATAATCAAGTGTTGTCTTCAAAGCTCACAACTCTCAACGAAACTCAAAGTTCAGAGGGAAGATTACTTCAGCAAAGTCACAATCCTCTCAGCTGCTCATAAAGAACCCTATTCAAATATGTAGGCTACTCATTGTTTAAAATTATGGAGACTAGAAAAAGTATTTCTAAGGAAAGTTGTACTTTTGAACTTTTAGTTCTGAGATTCAGCCCTTTCTGTGTGACAACTAGCCCCAGTCTCCCCTACACTTTAAAGGATATCCTGTCACGGACACCCAGCAGTTCATTCTTGTCCATTTCTTTCAAGTGTAACACATCCAAAATACTGGCCCCCACCTTTGAAAGCACCCCACAAACTTGAGCCGTCTCATAAAACTAACAGGCGTGCCATCCGCTGCACAACTGTATGGTAAATCAGGCATGCATTGTCCCCGTTTAAAGATGAGGCTCATCCGTTCGGTCCAGACTCTTAACAAGAGCTTTACAATATGGTGTGAGTCGCTCTAGTGAATGAACACACCGGTGGATGTGGCTCAGCCTTGGGAGGTAGCTCAGCAGGCCTCCATTGTAATGCTAAAATGGAATCAGGGAGCCAGGATACACATTTAAAGGATAAGACATGGGGAGAGACTGAGAGGGCCGGAATCACAGCAAAGACAGGCAGCAGCTCCCCTTCCATCAGACGTCACCCTGAGAGGGACAACATGTTCAAGGAGCTTTTATGACAGCAGCTTTTTACTGAAGCATTTAATAAGCTGCGTAGTGATTGCCCAAGAAGTCCGTAACCAAAAAAAAAAAGAAAAATCTGTGATACAAAAATAAAAGGTTTGCAGTTGTATTCTTTAGCATAAACTGGCAAATATGGCATCATACAGCATTAACTATTATGAATCCTATTATGAATTGTGGTTACAGAAAATTATGAATGGGGTCCAGTGTTGTTTTCGACCCAACTGACATTCCTTGTATGGACAGTTCTTTAGAATATTTGTTTTTTGTGTCTGTGTATTTCGCAAAAAAAAAAAAAAAAAAAAAAGGTTTTAAACAAAATAGGGATGAAAAAATTAACAGAACAGTCATTTAATTTATGAACTAACCTTTTATTTAAATATATCTGTGCATAGCAAACTTAATTAAACACTAATTTATAAACTTTCCAGATTTCATAAAAAAGGTTTTGTAAGGCATGCATTTCCATTGAATGACTAGTTACCCAAAATGAAAATTTTGGGTAACTAGTCACCTTCTGGCCATCCAAGATATTGATACGGTTGTTTCTTCAACAGATTTAGAGAAATTTTGCATTACATCCAGTGAAAAAGTCATCTCATCTGAATCAGAAGTGAAATATGCACAGTTCAAGCACTGTTTACAATTTCTCCAAATCAATGAAGAAGCAAACTCATCTACATCTTGAATGGCCTGAGAGTGAGTAAATTTTTGGGTGAACTATTCCTTTAATAATAACAATAATAATAATAATTTCAATTGAAATTTGACTCTGTACTGACACTAAATACAAAAAAATTAACAGTAAAGCACATTAAATACACTGAGAAATAATTGTCGTCCGCATGAGCAGCACATATTATACTGTACTGTAGGACTGTGTGGCTTCTTTTGCTCAGGTCTCCTATTCGAACACTACTTCTCCATAGAGAGCAGTCTGGCACTATCTGTTTGAGACTTCACAAGGGAGTCATTCCCAAACAACAAGTTAAATGTCTGCATAGACTTTGTTTCTATGACCTCAATTGGCCAAAAGGCCAGAACAATTAGCTGATTAGATATAAATGGCACACAGGAGCTCTTTAGAAACAGGCTGAACTTCATGAAGGCATGTATATTGTGATCACCATTTAATAAACATCTGTGTATTTTCTATGTGAGGACCCAAGCTCACAATGGAATTGAATCTTTGGCATCAGTTTGTACACTTGACACTGAGTTTCTTTGCATGCTCCCAACTGTTTTGAGACTGTGTATAACTGGCACAGGGCAGCAGGCAGAGTTTGTCTGGAATAGAGTCAATGCGTCCCATAGTCCTCTCTGAATTGGAGAGTGTGAATCTACACTTCCAAATGTCCTGGAATGATCAGCTTTTTAACAACTGCTGCTTTTACAGAACTAGACGAGCAAAACTTGCATGTCAGAACAACAAAACTTCATTTTAGTCAATGGCTGCTTTGTCAATTTCAGCTTGTTGGCTCAAATATATCGCAGTTGTTTTGCTGAATCTTTTGATTCCCAGAGTAAGGACAACTGCTGTGGTGTTATTAGTCAAATGACAGAACTTGGATGGGCTCTAAACTCTTTCGCTAAAGCTGTGGTGGTTCTCTCTTCCTCTATATTCACTGTTCTTTTGCTTTGGCTCATACAGCAGATAACTGGCATTGGTTCAGACCACATGGCCTTCTGTTTCAATGGACAGTCTTACCTGGCCAGGGTGAGTGATGCGTAGCTGTCCTGTCCTGTGTGAAAGCTGTGATTGGAAAGTAGAGAGCCCACAGGACTGTCACTCCTGTTCACCTCTTCTAATGATACCTCTACTATCATTAGACTGGCCCAATGCATGTAATTTTCTCCCCTCCTTACCCATCCTTCTGTCCCCTGTCCTCTAATTATGCATCTGTGCAACAAACCTGTAGCCCACAGAGACATCTCAGCATCACAGGCCCCTTCAGTCAGTGACAGAGTATATATTGTGAAAAGTTACTGTATATTGTAAAATAAAATCTAACATTAAATTAAACAAATTTATTTCAGGGTTTATCCTTAAAGATATATTTCACCCCAAAATTATTCTCAAGTGAATTTATCTTGTTTTGAATCTGTTTAGATATTCTTGCTAAAACATTCACATAGCAGAGAACATATTGCAGCACAATATAAATAAATAAATAAATGAACTGATTCTTTAGTTTCTTTGTCTCCTGTAAACAAACGTCTGGAAAACAAAATATCTTAGTGTATTAAGTTAAGTTTTCAATCAGGGTTGAATGTAAGTATATTTTGTGGCTGATTTTTCTAGTCTTTTATTTTATTATTATTATTTATTATTATTTTTTGCACTCACATATGGAAATAGATACATTTACTGGAAAGAATTGTATGAAACTATAATTTGTAATTATAATAAAGTAAAAGTATAATTTATTTGGCCTTTAATGTATTGTAGAAGGGACATGAAAGTTTACAGGGAATGGGACCACAACAAGACCCATACCAGTTTTGATCCTGAACCAATGATTTATTGTACATATGTGCTCTCATGTGTGCCATATTGCAATATACTTCCTTTTTTATTTGGCAGACACTGTTAAGCAAAACAACCTACAAGGCATACATTTTAAATGCATGTCAAGCTAAAATGCAGCACATATATCACAACTCACAACTTGTGGTAAGCCAGTTACAGGAACACTTTGACCCTGTGTTTGTGTTCCACTCAAATGACTACAGTGATATTTTTCTTTCTCGTCACTGTGGTGTGTTGTCAAACAACATGTATTTAATTATAAACAGTTCAGTACTTAACACACGGGTACACACAAATCACACTCTCCATATATTTCCCTGCTTCAACTTCCCTGTCTTTCTCCCCCTCTACTTCTCATCTCCGTCCCGCAGGAGAATTATTATCCACCTCAGTCCTCCTGGGCCCAATTACAAGGCTCTGTGTCATCAGAGGTGTTCAATTTTACCTTACTATACTATTGTACTCACTGTACGTTTGACTGTGTTTATGACTGTATGTACATTTGTATATGAATTCATGTGTATATGTATGTGTCCTTAGAGCTTGTATTGTAAAGGGAAATTCTCCATTTAAATTCATTCGATTCATTTCATTCCAGATCTGAATGGAACACATGAAGATATTTTGAATGTCGGTGGGGAACAGAACAACTTTGGACACCAATGATTTTTCATCATTGAGACCTTTTTCAAAATATCTTCTTTTCCACTGTAAAATTTGATTGTTGCAATTTGAGACCACACTTAAAATTTAGCATTAGAATAAATTCCCAGACTCAACTTTTATGTCCAGTTTTCAAGTTGTCACTTAGTACAACTAAGCATTTCAAGTTGACTAAACTATACAAATACTTTTTTCTAAACTTAAAACAGTGTTGAAGACATATATGGAAAATTTGCTAAGAATTTATGCAGGATATTTTTCACTGTAGCATGCTTAGTATCCACTGACACACTATGGAAGGGTGTCATGTGACCCGTGACCCCCATATCCACCTGCTGTCAGCTTGATTACAAGAAGCCAGGGGAGTATGGAAGTGCATGGAAGTACATATCCGTGCACTGTGCCTTCCAGAGATTCCCACTGCTTCTGAGAATCCAGAGCACTTGTGTTCTCCTGATTGTGTATTTGCAATGTATTAACCCAGTTCCCCTGAAAGCTGAAGACACAAAGTATGTGTGTGTGTGTGTGTGTGTGTGTGTGTGTGTGTGTGTGTGTGTGTGTGTGTGTGTGTGTGTGTGTGTGTGTGTGTGTGTGTGAGTGAGTGGATCCCAACCTGCCCGGAACAGGTGTGGTCCCTGTGGGTCCAATCAGTTTTAATGAAGCCCTAGTGGTAGTGTTTGCTCTACAGGAATAGGCTGATGTTTGCTCTACCCCTCTCTCAGGTATCAGCAAGTATATCTGCACTGCACCATCTCTCTGATTCAGCTCTGAGCGCTAGCAGTTTTATAATCTAATTTACAGAGAGTTTACTCATCAGCTCTGTGCTGCTTGCACCTGAGGTTCAGCAAGTAAATGGACAGGAATAAATGAATAGAGTGATTCATATTCTTTGTTTTATAAATCACACACGCATTGTTCGCATTATAAGCTCTTGATTGTCACGGAAGGAGAATTAATGTTCTGAACTGATGTTTTTACATTTTTTTTTTTTTTTAAATCTACATGACATAACATGAATCTTTACCTGAAAGCCCCATAGTCCCATAGCATTCTTGCAGCCACAAGAGTGTATGTACATACAAATGATGTATCTCCAGAGAGCTTTTATGTGCCTCAAAAGAAGAAATCTTTCTTTTCAACAAACAGGAAAACAACTGCAGCTCAATGATACCTGTCAAACTATATCACCTGTGGCCATAAGATAAATTCAAAGGTGCCTCGAATAATTTATTGAGATTTAATACCACAAAACACCAGATGTTTTGAAAGGGTTCTTTAAACAGTTTGAAAAGTTTACTTTAAAAGTATACTTCACTTTTTCCTGTTGTTTTATAATTTCATTTGCAAGCAGGTTCATGCATGCTAATGCATGCAATGTATAATGCATGCCACTTTTCTTGTTTAGTTTGATATAGGCCTATAAAAATAAAAAAATGTCAGACAGGGAGTAACAATATTTCCTCATTTACTTTTACTGATTTTATTTACTTATTTATTTATGTTTTAACACCATATCAGCATCAATGGCTATATTCATTGCAACGTTAATATAATTTCGATACATTATTTTACTTTTACTGATTAAAAAGACATTGTAAAGCCAATATTTTACCACTTTAAAGAGATTAACAAGCACACACACACTGCTGTTTTTTATTTATGTACAGTATTTGCTCAATTTATTATAAAAAAGTTTTTATAATAAAATGCTGTTTGAGAACAAAATGGATTCTGTTTTTACCTGTTTTTATTAATTAGAATGCAATGGGGTGTAGTTAGGGAATTATAATAATAATTTTGAAAATGTGATTAACAAAATACACTACATTAATTTACAGTTTGGGAATATGTTATAGATTTCAAAATGGCTTTAGTTTCAAGTAGATAAATGTAGGAACATTATATAAAATTTTGAGATAAACAGTTTTTAAAAACACCACCAAATGACAGACATTCACACAAAAAAGCGTTGCAACTTTTCCCGGTCAAAAAGCTACACAACAATAACTGCACTCAATTAGCTGGACTCGAAGGAGACACAATACATTGTGGGCTTTAGCTCTGAGCCAAGTGTCAAGTTCAAGCTCATTTAAGCTTCTGGACACCTCATCTCGGCACGGAGCCCGTACACGCAATGCGCGGGTCGGTCATCAATTATGAAGAAGAGAAGCAACACGTTCGACAGAGGTGTCGGAGACTGAGGCTCACATTTCCCCATGTAGAGTCATGCTTATGCAATCAGGTGCTATTTCTCTCACTGATTTAGTGTGAGTGCTAAAGCAAATGAGATTTGCTCCCGGCCCACTCGCCCAGACAGTGTAGGAGGAGAGAGTTTGAACAGGGCCAAACCAGCAGGCAGGTGATGGAGACCAGATCATTGCAGTATGTGATTAAGGAGAAGCAATGACATGCAGCTGGCTTTAATGAGAATAGGATGAGAGCAGTTTAAAAGTGCTACATACGAGAGCGCACAAGTTAGCACAGCTAATCATGTAAGATACAGATAAAACACAAAGAAAGGGTTGGAAATGGCAGAAAGGTAAACTGGACCATGCTAACAGACAAAGGCGTAGTGGAACTTGATATAGCTGTAGAAACTAGTTCTCCTAAAAATAAAACTCAATTTTTATTCAGGCTTGTCATTTCAAACTCTCATAACTTTATTCCAAAAACAAAAAAGGACTTGGGTCAATTACATGACACTCATTTTTTCTGTCCCATCTATCCCGTAACTCTTCTCTGATGAGCATATTTTTAATTACTGTATTAATTCCATATGATCTCTACCTTGATTTAATGAAGAAAAAAAATCTTCATTAAAATTATTAAATGAAGAGATATACAGCTTTTGAAAAAGAAAAAAAAAGTAATTTGGAATAATAAGCTATTTTTAATAAATAAATAAATATGAATATTTGAAAATATTTGGTCTGCAAAATCAGTCATGGGATGCAACCAACATGTAGAAACATGGGCTGCATCAATTCATAAAACAGTAGGTGAAATATACCCGGATGAGAGTATTTTGGATGCAGCCATGCAGGAAAGAAAAAAAAAACAAAAAACAAAATGGATATTATATCATGGAGAGGAGCAGAACCTGACAGCGTGTGAAGCTCAAAATAAATATCAGGTTTAATCTTTTCATAACCAGGTAAGGTTTGTTCAGCTTGTAAAATGTCAAGTGGTGGGAATCCCTGATACTTTATTTTTCAACCAATATTTTAATTTCTTTTTAGTGAGTATGTTTCTCTCATTCTGTGGTGTTTTTTCCGAGGTCCACTTTCAATGTATGGAAAAGAGCAGTGCAAACATTCTTCAAAACATCTCCTTTTGTGTTCCACAGAATAGAAGGTCAAATGGGGTTTGGAATGACATAGAGGATGAGTAATTTTCGATTTTCAGTGAACTATCCCTTTAATAGGACACAAAGATATCAACACAACTCTTAGTGATACCATAATAATTCACAATTCTGTATCCTCAAACTAGAGACACAAAATATTTCCATATAACTCCATATAAATGGAGTCTGAGTGAGCTGGTTAGGTGGTAAAAGATTCAGAGAATGGCACTGCATTTGTTTTTTCTCTTTGCTGGCTGGCATGGGACAGTGTGTGTGTGGCCGGGCTCCAGGGCACTGCCTCTGGTTCTGGGCGTCCCGACACTCTGCCCTCTGGCTGCTCTCTCTCGCTCAGCCACAGAGATCTAAGAAACCCCTGAGGAATGCTTTTCACCAGCCACCCTGCCAACTCGTCCTGGGCCTGCACCATGCTTTATAGCAACCCACAAAGGATATGGAGAAGAAATGAAAGGAGCAGGCAGGAGTGACATTTAGGAGGACTGTGTTGACTAATTCTGCATTCCAATCACGGCTATGGCTCGTACCCAGCGAGCCATATTTTTGGTACGCTGCATTTGGGAAATGCTCTTTCTGTCTGCTGCATGAATTTAAGCACAGTTAAGATAAATCGATACTATAAATCATTTCATATGACCTCCACAGCCAATAACCAGTGAAATCTCACCACAACATTTTAGAGGGAAATATGACACTATGTCTTCATAATGCAATCGCATCAGACATTGATCAGGGATTATTTCTCCCTAGTTAAATTGTCATTGAGTAAGGTAAATCTACATTTTTATCATATCTGTATACTGACATATTTAGGAGACAAAATAAGGCTATTCAATATCTGCATGCAAGGCGGCCTCTGAATGGGCTCTTCACCTCTTCTGAAGTGTCCCTTAATAGCATCTCCATTCGTTTAGACATCAGTGAAAAGGCCTCATCCCAAAGAGACGTAAACAGCGCAGAATAGCAGTTTATTGCGACTTGTGTCTATTTTGGGTTTCCACACAATCAATAAAATTAGCACATCAAGAAGCATAAAATAAAGCTGGCAATTGTAGTAGTGATGTAGCGACAGCAAAACTGGGCTGTTTCAAATGAAATCACGAGTTTTTACTGATTGTAAAATGGTACATTTTGTTTCATTTTCTTAACTGGTTTTGCTGCTGGATGTGAAGACCGAACACAGCATCTTTATTTTAAAATGTTTTAATTCACAAGCAGAATAGAAAAGCAAAATAGCATTAAAAATATTGTTTACATGTTCAGAATAATTTAAATTTTAAATGTTTTTAAAAGAAGTCTTTTATGCTCCCCATGCCTGCATTTATTTGATCAAGAATATATTAAAACATATTTATTTTAAGTTGTAGTAATATTTCACAATATTACTTTTTAATGTATTTTTGATCAAATAAATCCAGCCCTGGTAAGCATAGGAGACTTCTTTCAAAAACATTAAAAAAAAAACATTCTAATGCTGACATCTTACATTCTAATGCTAATCTTCTAACTCTGAACAATATTTTCAAATTCTGATTCTATAGAAAGCTCCATAAAGATGTTTTTACACTCATGATGACAACATTATGTTGGTTTTTATGATAAAGACACATTGATATAGATCTATCAGAAAATATTATTCCACTAACTGCTCTGTAGTTCAGTGAGATAAGAGTCATTTTATTACCTTTGCCCTTTAACCTTGTTCTGTTGGCAACCACTGGCCAATCCAGCCTGGAATGAAAGGGTTTGTTTAGTTAAGTAAAGCTTTAAATAAGATTAGCCATAACGACTCACAATCACTATGGGGCTCTTTGTATTCCAACTGTTCATTGGCTACATCTGTGACCCATGAAAAGGCAGTGATATTAACAGAAAAAAATGTCCCTGCAAGCTTTGAATGTATGAAAGAAATTCATGAAGTTCATGATACCTTCATGTCAAATCGAATTGATTTGTATAGTACTTTTCACAATATACATTGTTTCAAAGCAGCTTTACAGAAAATCATGGTGTTAATATCCTCATGCTTTCTAGTCTCATTTAATAGACAGAGCTGGGTGAAAATATACTTGACTTTTTGCGAAGATACAACAAATTAAGCAGTTATGCTATATAGCCCTCATGTGAGTATACTGTATGTGTGTGTGACTTATCTATCCAAACTAATATAAAGATTCTTCAGTGTGAGAAAGTCGGTAGAATGTTAGGTAATATATTTCTCCTTTCTGAAAGGTAGACAAAATGAAACAAATGGCTCTTTCCTACTACATTTAGCCAAATCTAGAACTAATGTAACATCATGATTTTATTTATATTTGTTTATACTTTATCTTGCTGAATGGGCTGAATTTTCTGATTTTTTAAAAGATTTATTGAAGTCTATGATCATATTTTCTTTGTTGCATGTTCAACTGCTTGTTCATTCAACCACACGACTTTGATTTGGTGGCCAACAGACATAACAATTTTTTTTTCTTTAAGCAATAATCATAAAAGATTATCCCAAATTACTTAAACTTTGAAAGCTTTTTTTTTTTTTTAAATCTTAAAGCAATCTTTTTAATAAAGCTTTTTTAGTCTTTATGGTGATGTCAGGACAGGACTTTTTGCCCCCCATCCCTAGTAAAAAAGTAATATATTTAAAATACATTTATTTCATATTAAGTATAGTTCAAATCTAATAACATATTTACTGAAGAATAACTTGAGACTTCCTGATATAAAAATTATAATTAAACTTTACTTGGCATATTACTTGTGCACAATGCCCTTTTCCTAATATTAATTCTAAAATTTGTTTTAATGTCAATTTGATGAGTATTGTATGATCTTTGAATAATATCAGACTTTAAATGCAAAAATTTTAAGTGTACCTGAAGTATACTTGCAATAGTTCCACATCACAACAAAAAAAAATAATAAAATAAACAACACTACATAACAACTACCTCACAAAAAACATCAATAACAAAAAAATTAGTTCCAATCCAACATACCATAATTAAACCATACCAGTTTAGTATACTAAAAGTACAATCACAGGACATTTTATTAGGTACATAAATATAAACATTTATTTGTAGTATACTTAGCATTAAATAAATGTATTTCAAACACATTTAAGTATTTTTTTTTCACTAGGGATAACACTATGAAATTAAATTTTAAAGGGATAGTTCACCCAAAAATACAAATTACCCCATAATTTACTCACCCTCAAGGCATCTTAGGTGTATAAGACTTTCTTCTTTCAGGTGAATACAATCGGAGTTATATTTAAAAATGTCCTGGCTCTTCCAAGCTTTATAATGGCAGTGAATGGGTGATATTCAATAGTCCAATAGAAGACCAGTAAACTGTGCCAATCCATCATAAAAAAGTATCCCACACGGCCCAAGGGGTTTAATAAAGGCCTCCTGAAGTGAATCAATGCATTTTTTAAAGATAAATAGCCATACTTAAATCTTTACAAATACATACGTGAGAGAGTTGCATTCCGGCTGATGACATAGGACGCTGGCGCAGCGTAACTCTGATTGTATTCGTCTGAAAGAATAAAGTCATACACACCTAAGATCATAGATATGCATACATATCTATGCCTATGATTTATGATGTTTGTGTGAACTATCCCTTTTATACAAAAATTAAACCCAGAAGAGTATTTGTGTCATTTTATGTGTCATTTAATGAATTGCTGAATAAATTAATAGATTAAAAAAAAAAGTGCCATGTCATTGACCAAAACATAAATTTGATATAATCTAACTACAAGATTTTCAAGTAGGTTTCAGGGTGAAAAATGATGAGCGTGATTGACCAAATACAACATGTTCCTGGATCAACATCCTTGTTGATCCTGGAACATCATTCCAATCAACCAATCAGAATCGAGAGATAACTTTTCAGGAAATGTCAGTTTTATGCTTACAATCAGGGGATTAGGTGCTTCTACACCCTTGTTAATCAGCTATCATTTCCCTCTGATTTTAGGAATAAATTATGGGTAAGGTTAGGTTTTGGGGTAGGGATTGGGTTAAGTCTGTATTTTTGGACAGTAATGTTGATCCAGGATCAACAAAAGATGAAATTCCAAGTATGGGTCACACATCACATCATTTGCTTTCCTTTGAAAAATACACACACTGAGTGCTGACTCCAGTGTTTTGCTGACTTTTCCAGCAGAATGGCTGACACATCTCACATAACACCTGTAATCAGGGGCTGCCAGCAGTGCCCGGGGGACATAAAGCAGTGTGGTGATGCCCCGCCGTGACAGCCGTCCTTGTTCCAGCTGACAGGTCTGTATGTGGGCCGGAGTGGCGACAGCACCCGTGTAACTAAAGGCAGGAGTCTCTGCCTCTGGGGAGATAATGTTATCTCCAGCGTCAAGGAGTTCTCCCATCCCTCCTCCACAAAAACCCATCCCCTGAGAAGCATGAGGCATCTCGCCCCCACACCTCCCCTCTCACCCTGCCTACACCACAGTCCTGGCACTAAGTCACCTCTGTCATGTCCGCAGAGACTCGAAGCGTGCTTTTGTGGTGAAAACAGAATACGTGAACTGCAGAGGTTCACTTACTGGTCACTGGATGTATGTACAGTATGTGTATGAATATATGTCCTTGCCGTGACCATGGCATTGTGGGGCATAGCTAGTTGGGATTACCATTCCTGCTTTTCCTCGATGTTCAAGGAATGTGAATTACTCCACAGATTCAGAAGGGTCTCTACACATGACCTCCAACAGAAGGAGGCAGAGCCGATGAAATCAGCTAATCCTCCCTTTCCTTTTTTCTTTTTCATTAAAAAGAGATTTTAAGTGTGAAAGTATTATTTTTTTGCCTCAAATGCAGTGGATTTCCACAGATATTCAAGTCAGCTGGATTATTCAAGGTGGGAGGCACAGAAAGGAAATTAACTTGAAAGAAAATAAAACACAAGTAACTAAAACAAGCATTTCTTGCCTATTTTGTCTTTGACTGCTCCAACTGAACGCCTTCCATTGTTTTAAACAAATATGGCCATCCAAAAGCAAGGGACAATGCAAACTATTATACATACTATAATACCAAAGACTACTGAATACCCTTAAGGGATTTTGACTATACTAAACCATTGTCAATGTATAGGACCAGCCTATATGCCAGTGACTGTCAATTTAGACACGCTTGACACTCTTTGACACCTCATGCTAATGTAAAGAGAAATGCAGGCCAATCTGGGCATGATTTTACTGTATCAACTGTGTCAATAATCAAACCATAAAGGGTGTAAAGGGACAAGATGGATTCCCGTTTGAGTGTAAGAGGTATGAAGGAGAGATTTTTTTGTTATTTTTTGTGACATACTTAGGAGGAACTGAAATGAGCAGAACAAATCAAAATACAGCCTTAATATCCAGCTAGCTATTCAATGGGAATTTAATGGGAAATGGTAAAATCTTTGCCTTGAAATTGATCGGCTAAATTCTAGAGAACACAAACTTATGGTCCGTGAAGAACTTATTGAGGTGTGTGCTTTTGAATGAAAACTGATCAAATCCGAATTATAAATATAAGTACCACAATGGCCATAAATATTTTTAAACATATAGAGTTTGCTTAATCTCATTATGGCTTTAAACAAACAAAGAATGTTGTTTATTAACTTGTATGTGGAATTTTGAGGAACATATTTTTTTTTTTTTGAAAACGCAAACATTCTATGGAAGCAATGTAAATTTATTTAATATCTATATAAAGAACTCATCAAATGCAAAAATCAAAAGCTATCCACTGAAAAAAGTTGTACAGATTGATCTTTTTATTCAAGTACAGAATCTATTTTGTTTCACGTTGCATGTTTAATCCATTTCTTAAAGAATCGATACAAGTATACTTCTAGAACAGTCATTGCCTTGTAAGACTGCCACCCACAATTCATGCTAAATCTGAGACTAATGCATTACATTTTGAAATGTAGGAGAGCACTTGTGGGACACTTTGAGATTATCATAAAAGGGAGAAAATAAATTATGAGTCTAAATCACTGGGCAACAAACTGAGCTAATGTTTCAAAGTGCTTGTGCTGAGTTATTTTGTCTCTGGAAGTGATTTTAGTGAAGCACTTTGGCTTGTTGCATCCCTTTTCTCTCAAATATGTGATTTATATTTTTTATTTATTTTTTTGTTAGAATTATATAAAGCATGACATTGCCTAAAATATCAAGTAAACTAAAATTGATATATTAGATTGATTAATCAACAAGGAACAAAATGTCAATATCCTAAATAACTACATTTGTCCCACAACAATATTTATCCATCTTAAGAAAATTTCCAACAAAAAAAAAAAAAAAATAATAATAAAAAATCAAGAATTCAAAGATCAAGAGTAATTATAAATGAATCAGTATATGTTCTTACAAAATGCAAAAGAAGTACAAAGAATAATTACATATAACCTCTCACATCCTCAGTAATTCTTCATGCTAATGTAGCAAAACAAAAGTCAACAGGTCTTCAGACGAGCAAAGACAGTGCATATGTATTCAGACATGTTCACAGATATGACTCTGCTCTTTCCCAGAGTTGCATCTCAGAGAAGAATCCCTCACAAAGCCCATAGCCATGATCTAAGGTAAGTGGGATGGCTTGGACTTCCTCTTTAATCTCCCAAGGGTGCTGCTGATGCTGGTGGACCTGATCTGTGAACATTCCCTCGTAATATTGCGGGTGGACCTGTACCTGCTGGTGGTGCTGTTGGTGAAAGTCCTCCATGTTGCATCCCATCATGCCGTTCGCCTCTAGGTAAGCACAAGCCTGTTCGTCCTCATTTCTGTAGCCAGGCCCGTGCTGGTTCTGTGAAGATAGCTCCATCTCGCATCCCAGCGAGCTCAGTGCTGTGTTGATATCCAAATCCTCAAACGTGCTGTCATTCCCACTTAGCACATCGTCAAAAACAGATGCCAGGTCAAAATCTCCTCTCAATATGTCTGAAGTTTTGATGTCGGTGGTTAACAGAGGGCTCTTGGAGACTCTGGCCAGCTTGCTGCCTCGTTTGGGGAAGACTTGCTTGCGTTTGTTTCCTGGGACAGGTCCTTGGAAGTGGACCATTCCCATTTGTTGGCCAGTCTGATTGCACTGAGAGCCGTATGAAGAGCTGGGAGAGGATAACATTTTGCTCTGTCTTTGGGTATTGAAGTTTGTGGCAGGCATTCGGCGGCGTTTGAAAACGCCATTGACAAACATGTCAGCATACTGCGGGTCGATTTGCCAAAAGCCTCCTTTTCCTGGCTCGTCTTTCTGCCTGGGCACTTTCATGAAGCACTTGTTCAGGGACAAGTTATGGCGGATTGAATTCTAAAAGAAAAGGAGAAAAATCTGTTTATTTATGAGTTAAAAATAGGGATAGCAGTTTTTTTATATTTATATTTAAATTGAAAAAAAAATTTATTACGCAAATTTAATTGAGCTGTTTGAATACAAAGCCAACATTTTTGTTAGAGTGTAGAATATAAATGCAATAACTTCTAGTAACCGCACTAGACAGCACGCATAAAGGTCCCTATATAAATCCCACTGTGCAACAGGTAGAGGTGTCCTATTTCATTGGCTCACTGTGTGTGTGACAGAGACAAATGGGGGAGGGGAATGTTGCGTGTACAGGAGATGAAACGTGGTGAATAAGGCCGACGCTCTCTAGTAATGCAGCGCTCCTTGTTTCTCATGATCAGTGGCTCCCTTAAGGATCCCTCATTATGGAAGGAGGACTCAGGAAACCTAGTGCTCTTGGGTATAGTGGTCTCAGCTTCCATCATCAGTCACCCTACCTTAACTATAGATGAGTGCACAGGCCTGTTTTGGTACTGCTGTATCAACAAACACCAATTAATAGTGTCAATTTGACTTACGAATGAATGACTCTTCAGAAAAATAAGAAACATACAGTGAAATATACAGAGGGGTAGTTCGATTACCAAACAAATGACTGAAATGGTTCTTTATAGTGAGAATCTGAAATATACAGAGCTATAAGTGTAGTGTGAGTGCAGAACTACTGACTCTTATGAACCGGTTCTTTTCAGTGAATCAGAAACATACAGATATGTAAATGTAGTACGATTATCTAACGAATGACTCTTATGAGCCGGTTCTTTTTTAGTGAATCAGAAACATACTGTCATACAAGTGGGGTCTGAATCCCGAACATGACTCTATTTTAGTGAATCATAAACCTTGAAATTGAACGAATTGAACAGCAAGTTATTATTTTTATGTTTAATTCAAAAGGTTTAAAAAGTAAACACTTCTTATAAGAGATGCATTAACATTGTTATATCTGGTCTGGAAAACTGAAATTTAAAATGAATATCTGAAATTAACTTGTTTAGCAAGAGACTGAATAAGATAATTTTAACAAAAAGATTTGTATTTCTTTTTCCCCACAAAAGTACTAAAAATATCGTTAAAAGCACCGTTAAGAAACCTGAATCGTTAAGAGGGATCGTATAATGGCAGGTGCACCTGTTTCACTAAATAAATAAATAAATAAATAAATAAATGCTGTTTTTCTTTCTCTATTTCAAAAATCTAAAGATACTGCATTTCAATGCAGAAAGAAAAAAAAACTTAAGTGATTCTCAAAGATAAATAGGTGAAGTTACCTGCCAACTTGGCTCCGCGTATCTGTAATAACAGAAATTCTCCGTGATCCAGCTGTATATGGCTGACAGAGTGATTTTGGTTTTGTTACTAGCTTGCATCGCCATGCAAATCAGAGTGGCATATGAATAGGGAGGCTTCACATGGCGGTTTGTTTTATAGTCTATTTCCTCTGACAGATTTGTTTGCGCCGTTATGTAGTGTCCCGCTTGCTGGTGCGCGTATGAATTTGCCAAACTGCTGCAGGACGTTGTGGGATTCCCAGGTGTTTGTGGCATCCCTGTGGCGGCGGTATCTCCAGCAGGTGGGCTGGAGGGCGAGTCGGTGCCCCCCTGCTGGTTTTTGTTGTAGAAGAGGTGTTGCGGATGGCAGCCGGAGCTGGGAGTTCGCTCAGGATTGGCACTGAGGATGGAGAAGTTCTGCAGCCAGTGCAGACTGGTGAGACTGTCGTCAAAGTGAACAGAGCCGCTGACATTGTCCTGGTCCTCCGGATGAAGCATCATCCATTTCTCCTTGAATTTAGTCGCTATCTCGGGACTCACTAACACTGGCATCATGGGCACGATTTAGTGTTTTTGAAGAAACAGATCTGTAAAACAGACAGCGTTGCTTGAAATTTCAAAAATAACAGTTAATAAAAATTTACCAGTGTGTATTTTGTAAGCGTATAATCCACCACAAGGTTAGGCAGACGAAATCCCTCAAATCAAATGCCTACCTGCGAAATGAAAACGCGCCGAAGACCTTTCGGTTTGACCCGTAACGGTGAATATCTCTCAGTCCGTTAGATTCAGCCCGTTCGCCTCAGTGCAACAAGTGCAGCAGATCCACAAAAGCACACATGCCCTGTTATCGACTGTGTAAAAGTATCATTCCAATCCTGTCTTTAAGAAAGCCATGTAGTAACACATTTACGTTTTCGCAAGCGAGTGAATACGAGAGAAATGAGATGTAGGCTTTGCGCTCTGCCGTTTAGCCTGTCTCTTAATAGCCCTTTAAATGTTGACGCGTTCTGATTGGTTGAGAGCTCCAGAGTTCAACATGTCATTGTCCCTCGCGAGCAATGCGTTCAACCACACATCCGCGCAAAATGTGACAGGTGCTCATTTTCTTGCAATTATAGCAATTTATTAAACGGTTCAATTAAGCATTGTTTTTTTAAACACTTTTTTTGAACTGACACATATTTCCTAATTTAAATGCAGCCCATAAAGTGAAACATTAATATTTTTTTGCGTTTTATTTATCATCATTATCAGCATCATCATTTTTAAAATTCTTTCTCGACATCAATTTTCCTTTTAACGTTGCTTCATGATGTCTGAAGTGAGTAGTTAAAAAGTCGTTGGTAATAATAAACGATGCGCGCGCGCCAAGAGTTTAAGAAAGGCGCACAAAATGAAAAGAGTGAAGTGCAATAAAAGGTGCGCGCCACTCATCCCGCCGCAGGAGACCTCTGCCCTCTCGTCACACAGTCAAAGCATTGGCTTACACACCGCATTGTCCAGCATACAGCCGTTAAGCTTATTAAACCCACTCAAAGTTGGGCTCTGCATTTTAGTAAAATATTTCAGGTGATAGGAGAAACTACAGCCGTTTCGTCTGATAAGTGCGTGAACGTATTTATAAAACAGTGAATACACTGCCATCATCTGGCTAAATATGGTCTTCTCACTACAATATGCTCAGCTGATATCTGTTTTGTCTAATTTCCAAACCCGTGGAATTTTTTTTTTAGCAGCCACTACTTGAGTCTTCAGTCACAAAATTATCGGTTTACATTAGAAATTATTCTAACATGCTATTTTGGTGGTCAATTATTATCAATGATTAAAACAGTTTTACTAAATATGTTTGTGGAAAATATATTTTAGGATTCTTTGATGGATACAAAGTTCAATGAACAGCACTTAGATGTCTTTCTAATTTTTATATTATTGATATCATCTATTTATGGTGTTATTAGTAATTAAGCTTGGCTTCAATTTTATATTTCTTTCGTGTATTTATTGGAATTAGGGTTTATGCCAGAACAGCAGCATCATCAATAACTTCATAAAATGTACGCCTTAAAATAAATAACCACAGTGACTCAAATGTGTGCACAACACTTTATGATAAAACAATCTGACTACATACAAATATACATAACTTTTAAAGGTGCTTTACGTAGATAAGCAGCAGTGAATTCACTAAAAAGCATCAGATATGTCACTGTAAATGATTGCAGATCCCTCTATAAACTATTTATTAAAGCTTCAAGAAGTGCTACAGCTTCCCACTTTGTATGTTTCAACATGAAGGGACAGCCACACAGTACTATAAGGCACAAAACAAATATATAAGATACAGACATAGATTATAACGTCAACTGGATAACTGATTATACTATGCGTCCGTATCATACTGCAATCTGATGCACTTAGTCATTATAAAAAAAATTAAAAAAAAAACAATAAGCACAGTCATAATTCACCATGAAGCTGCAGAAGTCAAAGAGATTGGGCATCCATTAAAAGATTTCGAGTCATTCAAAATTTCTAAACTCTCATAGCAAAAGCTATGACCGTCTTATAAATAATGATTCTTTTTAAAGTTTTAGTGTGTTAGAATTCTGTGCAGTGTTTCTACTACACCGTGAAATGTCTTGGACTCTTTAATGCACAATTTTGATTGTGCTACTCAAGAAGTAATTGTCTTAATTGAGACAGGGTAGCATTCCTGAACAATAGTGTGCTGGAATGGGAATAGTTTGATTTGCGTAGTAGAGATTGAAACAGTGGCTTGATGAAACTGGCACAGCAGGGGCGTTTATGAAGTGAGCCGCTCATCTTCCATGCGTAGGGTGCTGGGGAGGCAGAGCAGGGGCTGACTGGAGCTGCTAGTGCTCTGACTCTTCAGGCTTTCTATAGACTCTGATGACCCTGAGGAAGAGTGAATAAAGGTGAAGTGAGAATGGAGGAGAATATTCACTTGACTGAACTGATTTTTCTCAAGATCTTTTGATTAAAAGGGCTTATGGTTAAAATTAGTTTTGCAGGCCAGCTGGGCTTAGATATGAATATTCTTCAATGAAAAATGTTTTCATATATCATGGACATATAGTATGAAAACGTGTCCAAACTTGTGGTAATATAATTGTGTTTGCATGTGATTACTATTCTAAATAACTGACTCTTACAAAGCGACTGGTAGAAAAAGGGAAAACCAGTAAAAAGAGTGAAATATTCATGACATTGGTGACCTACCAGAGTCAACACTCCTCTACAGCTGTGGACCATGACTCAGACGCTGTGTGTGTTAACAGCAAGCCGAGTTAGAGTAAGAAAGAGACAGCACAGCATTAGACATGCATCAGACACACAGAACCAGTATGGAAGCCCATTTAAGCCACATAAGGAGGAAAAAATATCATGCTTTGGTAAATTATAAATCAAAATTATGGGCTACTATATTATTAAGATTAAAAGTTTAAATTGAAATGAACACAAATCATGTTTTAGTCATAATGACCTAGTATTTTATAAGTTTGACTTACAATAATGACTTAGTATCTCATAATTTCAACTGTTTATGTGGTGAAAATGGACTATAGCACAAGATATATTCTTCTTAGTTAAATGCAAATATATATATATATATTAGGGCTGTCAATGATTAATCACGATTAATCACATACAAAATAAAAGTTTTGTTTATATAATATACGTGTGTATACTGTATATATATTTAATATGTATATATAAATACACACACATGCATGTATATATTTAAGAAGAATATGTTATGTTTATATATTAAATATATTTATATATAATATAAAATATAAGAATATAAATATATAAATGTATATACATGTAAATATTTTCTAAATATACAATTTATGTGTGTGTATTTATATATACATAATAAATATACCCTGTACACATACATATATTATGTAAACAAAACTTTTATTTTGGATGTGATTAATCGTGATTAATCATTTGACAGCCCTAATATATATATATATATATATACATATATACATATATATATATATATATATATATATATATATATATATATATATATATATATATATATATATATATATATATATATAAAATGAAATTCAACACACTGATTTCAATTACTGCAGTTACATTTCAATACTATAATAATAAACTATTAATTTCTTATTCAAAATACTAATCCTGTGTACTGTTTTTTTAATTATATTTAATTACAAAACTTGTCAAATCAAAAAAATAACATTTAATCCAATCACATTTGTATCTGAAACATTTTCAAGAATTTATTTCCAATTAAAATTACCTAATAGAATTAGGATAAAATTTCAGATTTCATGATTTTATATCAAGAATCATAATCGAATTATCAGAGAAAATATTTGCAGAATTTTATGTAGAAAGCATATAAAATACACTGTAAGAGAACTGTAAAAATGCCTTTTAAGACTGAAGAAAAACATTTTTAAAGAGAGGCTTTACTGGTAGAACTGCTGAGCAAGGAAGCAGCAATAACTGAGAAGGTTCACACAGCACAGAATCAGTTCTGCCAAACATGCTGAAAAATTAGCTTTCTTCAACTTTGCTCTTTTGCATTTTCTCAAAGTCAACAGTACAAAGGTTTATCAGGGCGTAAAAGATATCCCACCTTTGAAAAAGGACTCAAAGGGTGTCAGGGTTGTGAGTAATTAAGTGTGTGTTAGCGGCTCACCAGGCAGGGCCAGATCCGCTGAGGGGTCACTTTCTGTCCGGCTCAGGCTGCTGCGCTCACTGTGGCAGTCCTGTAGGATTTCACTCACAGACACACTCAGCGATCTGCTCTCTGAACCTGCCAACGTGACATGATTAGCATTGTTTGTTCTCCATCACTTGTACACAGCAGCATCACAACCAAAGCCTGAGAGGATGCAAGTCAATCTATATATGCATAATACATACAGTATATATACACATTACATAATATATACTGTACATATTATATATATATGGCCACTGGCTATATTATTTGAAGACTTGCAGCATTTTCATAAAATGCTTTATTTTAATGCTGATTTGCACATCAAATTTGCAAACCTGAATTTGGGAAGCCAGGTTTGGTGGACACACCCTCTACTGTGGCCTGTTGGGAAATAAATTAGGATGAGCTGCTTATTTATTTATTTTTTCAGGTTGTGGGAAATAAGCAGTGTAGGTTGTTTTCTAGTTTGCATTTCTTTATCAGTCGTATGCAACCATGTAAAACCCACAGAACTATGCAAACTAGTCCATGGAATTACACAGTCGGCTCATCCGTGCCATGAGTCACACACAAACATAATGATCGTTTACAGGAAATAAATTTGTTAATAAAACTAAAAACTATTCTACAGTTTTTACACCACCAACAGGTTATTTCGAGACCAAGAGTATGAAAACTGCTCGTTAAACAGTAGTTTCTGCTTGCCTTTAAGTACACTGTTAAAAGAAAACCATTTGCTCACTGGGTTACACTTTATTTTAAGGTGACATTGTTATAGCGTAATTACACAGTACCAAGTAAAATTAATGCACTATTACTCTACTTAATCATGTACTATAGGGCAGGGGTTCTCAACTCTGGCCCTCAAGGTCCACTTTCCCACAGAGTTCAGCTCCAATCCTGATTAGACACACCTGAACAAGCTAATGAAGGTGTTCAAGTTCACTAGAAAGAGTTTGATCAAGATTAGAGCTAAACTCTGCAGGAAAGTGGACCTCGAGGGCCAGAGTTGAGAACCCCTTCTATAAGGTTAAGGTTTAGGGTTAGTTGCTTGTAATTATGCATAATTAACTGTTATTACTATAGTAAGTACATGTAATGTGTAACAACACCTTAAAATAAAGTGTTACCCATTACTGGCTTGTCTGTGGGCATCATTTCACAAGTACAGGGACGAAATTGATAGTGGCTGACCTCAGTGGGACTGAGACTACAGGGCAGAACAGACTGAGACTGGGCATCAGAGAGCTCTGACATCTTCTCCTCATCTTCCTCCTCCTGTATGGGGGATGAGGGAGAACGTGTAGACCTGGAAACATGACACATATCACTGGAAAAAAACAAAAACATTATTTGAGCATTTTCAGAGCGAGTATTTTCACAATACAGACTTACCCATCTGGTGACTTGCTACCTTTGCCCTTCATCGATGTGGTTTCTGCACTCTGCTGCCGCCCAGTCAGGTTAAGAGGATCCCCCATATCCTCAGAAAACTGGATCTCCTCATAGAGAGGTGCTGATGGGATCGAAGGGGACATGGGTTGCACCCCATTCAGAGCTTCCAGCAGTGAGATAGGCTCATAGCCAGGAGGAATGTTGTCTGCATTCTGAGATTTAAAAAAAAAAAAAAAAAAAAAAAAAAAAAAAAAACAATCTGTGTCCATAGTAAACTTCTGACTTGTTGCCATGTAGAAGCAAAATAATTTGAAGGTTTTGTTTTAAGAGTTATGACAGTAAAGATTTTTTTATTAAATGTTAATATTAATTAAAGTTATTTTGTACTTTATATCAAACAATCTTAAAAAGATCTGCAAAACAATATTAATAAACTGTTTTTAACATTACTAATAAAAAAATGTTTCTTGAGCACCGAATTAGCATATACTATAATTTGAATATGCTATATTTTAAAATATATTCAGAAAAAAAAAACTTATTTTAAATTGTAATATTTCAGAACATTAATGTTTTTACTGTATTTTGGAACAAATAAATGCATAAATGATGAGAAGAGACTACTTTAAAAAAAAAAAAATACATAAATACATACAAAATCTAAATCTAAAAAAATTGTCATTGGATGTTTGAAATGAGGAGGTCATACGCCACTGAACACCTGAAATACCATTCATAACTGTACTGGAGTGAAATGCGAAACATGATTCCACTGGACAAAATCAATACTACTGTAGCAACACAGTGGAAAAGGATCCATGATGTGTTAATAAACTGGAGTAAAGGATGAAGTATGAGTGTGAACTTTACCGAATGCTCAGTATGGTCAGAGCTCTGGGACAACACTGGGCTAAAGGAAACTGGGGAGAGAGTGGCAGCTGTTTTCTTCCTCACGGCTCGGATCTGGAGCAGGGCTCTGAATGCTGGGGCAGTGAGAGAAGAAAAAAAGGTCAGGTGGGGAAAAGGGATACAAACAAGAGCAGTGTGCATAAACAAACACAGGTGCTGCATCTTCACACTGCAGCTTAAAAGTAACCAGATTCATTTGGCTACAAAAAAGGGGGTAAATATTTGCACAGCTGGTCTTACTGTTGAAGCAAATCAGTGCACTTTTTCTCAGTGAAGAAGTTCTATAGGGCAGAAACTATTTATGCAAGTACACTAAAGCTTGGCCAACTCACAACAGTCCTGTTGTATATAGTTTCTTATTAACATGCTTCTCCTTCAAGGTATAGTTCACCCAAAAATGAAAATTTGCTGAGAATATACTCATAGCCACCAAAGATGTAGATAAGTTTGCTTTTTTGTCAGAACATATTTGGAGAAAATTTGAATTAGATCATTTGCTCACCAATAGATTCACTGCAGTGAATGGGTGCCGTCAGAATAAGAGACAAACAGCTGATAAAAACATTACAGCAATCCACAAATAATCAACACGACTCCAGTCCATCAAATTAATATCTTGTGAAGTAAATCTAATAAATTTATCATTAAGATGCTTAAACTGTCACTTCTGGCCAAAATACCAGTCCATAATCCAAATTCGCCAGTGAAAAATCCATCCGCTGTTGTAATTTCATATCAAAATGCACCAACATTCATCTTAAGGATGAATTCATTACAAACTCTGATTCTGACGGCACCCAATCACTACAGAGAATCTATTGGTGAGCAAGTGATGTAATGCTAAATTTCTCCAAATCTGTTCCGATGAACAAACGAACTCATCTAAATTTCAGTTCATTTTCAGCAAATGTTAATTTTTGGGTGAACTAGTCCTTTAAATGACACATCAAGGAAATGTGTTCTTTTCAGAAATATTTCTCTGAAAAAAACTTAAACGTGTTTTGTGATACAAATAAATCCACTGAAAATGCCCTGATGTCTTACAGTATTTCACAAATGGGAAGAAACGCTAAATCAAATAATCATTAGTACATGACACCCCCAGCAGATGGCACTGTTCAACAGTCACATGATCTGTACTACACAAGTGATCAGTGATGCGCTAGTGATTATTCATCACTAAGAACAAAGAATAAAAAGGGTAATTAAAGCACAATGGTAAATCAGTACATATTAGATTTAAAAACTGATCACTCAGCCTTTTATCTGTATGGCCATACCCACTTTAAAGGTTCGGCTCATTTAGCGGAACAAATCTGAATAATAATGGAGGAACAATACAGGAAGCTCAGGCGTTGATTAATGAGTACTTACGCAGTCTGCAGATAGGGCAGTTGTTGGCCTGGTAACGCAGTGTGTCAGCACAGGCATTGCACAGACACAGGTGCCTGCAAGGGAGAATGAGTGTGTCACGCAGGTCCGATAAACAAACCACACACTCGCTGCTGCTGTCACTGTTCTCATCCTCTGTGGACTGAAGAGAGAAGACAAAACAAAACACTGTAAAATAGTACGTGAAATCAGAAACAGAAAAAGGCAGGATGGATATTGTATTATCAGTTGTGCATATCTTATTTGCCCTAAATTCTCTGGTGTACTAGTGACATGATTTACCTTTGTCTCCTGATTGTTCCGGTTTTCAATGCCGTAAATCTCCTGCAGAAGATAGCTCACACGGTCCACCTAAAGGATGAGCATGTGATACATGGGAAACATCACAGCACAGATCAAAATGCTCATTATCTTTTTCATAAAGCGACATGGCCTGATCACTGCTTCCATACATGTGCAGTGGGTGAGCATGTATGAGTGTGGATGGATCAAAGCTTTCAATCTGTCTGTTTAATGAAGGATCCAATTAAGAAACACAATCCTAGATATACTGGAACATGAGATTGTTCTTTTGCTTCAAGCAGGGTTCCTTCAGATGTTTGAACAAGTTAAATTTAAGACTTTTTTTTAATCACATTTTTAATACCATCTTATTTGAAATTTAAGACCTAAACCTGTAATGGAAATACACATTATATGACATATATAATGTTTAATGTGTTTAACGTAAAAAGAAAACAAAATATAATCATTGTAATAAATTACATTTATTACTAAAATATACAGTGAAGTTTTCATATCAGAAGACAATGCACCGTATCACACATTAAGATTTTTGGTGGTGCAAACAATTTATTCTGAAACAATATTTTCATCAGTGTTCTATCAGCTTTTACATACATCTGCATATTTTCATTTACCTTTACAAAGGCCTATTTTTACAAATGCATAAATGTTTTGATATATTATAAAACATTGAAGACTGATATTTTGAATAATGATACTCTTACATTTAATAAAGAGACACAAAAATACTTACGATTTGCTTTTGTTTCAAAGGCTTCACTGAGAAACTGCCATCAACATGCTGTAAGTGAGGGAATATATATACATATAGCATTACTATTAGAAAAACAACAGAACAAGCTGGTAAGGTAAAAGTTTTTGTGCACCAAGAATGTGAGAGATCAAATATACACTTGTATTTTATTGGAAAATAGCCATTGAAGAAACCTGTGCGCATTTCCATACTTAACATTAGCAATGCTGGGAAAAAAAAATTGTTATTTACTTACTTTTTCCTATACTCCTTAAACACAACATTTAACATTATATCAGAAAAGTTATTCAAATTGAATGAAAGATATTTTTTAAATAATTAACACCAGTAATTTATAGATCCTAAATCAATGAAAACAGATCAATGCATTACTTTAAAACATATCTGAATGTATTAATCTGATTATGCTGTGTTAATGAAAATGTATAAAACATCACAGGCTCTTCATGATGCTTTCTGTGGGAACTTTTGTTCTACGTAACAAGGCTAAATTATGTTTATTCAGTCCATTTTGACTAACTAACTAAATAAAAAACAACATCAATTAAACCAACACTTACCGACCAATGAATTTCTGACCATGACTTTAATGAGCCTGGAAAAAAACAAAAAGAAAAAAAAAAAAAAAAAAAAAAAAACAACCAATTCACAATTTTCGAATTCCACATTTCAGGTTTTCCATGATCATGTGAACCATGAACCCTAAACCATCCTGACTCTATAAAATCCTGCCTGGTTAATGACTTACTCTGTGTTACAAAACATGACCAAATGCATACAAGCCTTCAGCTGACATTCTTGAGCGGAAAACAAATCTCAAGAAATACACACCCTTTCAAAAGCTGCCAAGAGAACATGTGCATGCCCGGTGACATCTGTAACAGAAAACACAATGTTTTGTGAGACAACAGTATGAAATGATATTATGTAATTCTATCTGAATATATTTTTAATGATCTTTTTTTTTTTTCACCAACCATCTCCCTCATCCACTATTGCTTGGACCACCAAAGGGAAAACACCTTTGTCCAGATCAAAGTTCAGCTACAAAAACATTTCAATGTTTAATTCTCAAAATACATGACACCTAACTATTCACAATAGTTTTTAAAAAACATCACATCACATGACACTAATGCAAATGAGTCTCTAAGCATCTAAAGAAACGTAATCTTAGAAAATCCCACCTCTTCAGGCTTCCATTTGGCGAAATCAATCTTGAAGGAAGGAAGAGAAAATTGCTGATTTATCCCTCCCTTATAATGGACTGTCTCAGACACCATTGAAGGGCTCTTGGGGCTGTATCTTTCAAAAGAAAATTGTAGTGATTATAACCAACACATTCCAGCATACCTAAGGGTGTCAATTACTAATAATGTGCATTAAAACAGTGACCATTGTGAAAGGGCTTAATCTTTTGTATTTAGACCAAGTGCTAATTGTACCACTGTTTTCAAGGAATTAATTAAGTTGCCAGGAGAGTTGTTGTCTAGATGCAAGTGGGTTATGTTTCTTTGGAAACTTCTAATTATCATCTAATCCTTTTCCTCTATAAGAAACTCACTTAGTTACAAAAGTGTACACAACAAGCATAGTGATTTAGCATCATTCAACTGCAGAAACTGTAGCCAATGTACTACTCAGTGGAAGCTTACATTGCCATCCCATTGGCAAACTCCTCAAAGGCTTGACAGTATAATGTAATAGCCACTCTGGCATCAGTATCAAAGCAGAATTCAACACCGTAAAGGAGTCTGGGATCTCCTGTATCCTCTGGGGTGCTGTCAGAATCATCCTTATACCTGCAAAAAAAAAAAAAAAAAAAAAAAAAAAATATATATATATAATATATATATATATATATATATATATATATATATATATATATATATATATATATATATAAATATAAAAATCAAAAAAACAGAACTTGGTTGTGAAACCTCCACACATTTATCTCTTATTTCAGCATATATTCTACATTGTGGCATCCTCATCGGCCCCTTAAAGCCGTAATTATATTCAGAATATACCTGACAAGTCGTAAAGAATCCTTCCTGATGTTCACCAAACTCCTCAGCGTCTTCACAGGCTCATGTGGCGCTGGGGTCACATAGGGAAACTGTGGAGAACAGGGCAAAAACGTATGTGTGAGGATGACATAAAGTGTCCAACTCTTGAAAGTTTTGAGCTCTTTACATTTGGTCACCTGCACAGGTCTGTTGCCTAGGAAATTCAAATCCATATTTTCTCCAAAGAGATATCCCTCTGGATGGGGTGTGTCAAACTTTTCTCCTCCCATGAAAAAATGGCTGGTGAAATAATTTCCTGCAATAAAGCCATCAGGGAGATTATTATCTGGGATGGATGCGTTCATTAAACAAAGTTGACACAGGATGATGTTTTCATGCTTCCATGGGGACATCAAATTAGTATATATTTTCTACATATTAAATCACTGCCAAAGAAGATTTAAAAAGCAGAATTAGACATTCAGTAAATAACTTATTTTAAATGGAATGCAAAAAACATTAAAATTGTGTGACAATCCATGAGTGACACTAAAAATGGTAAAAATGCACACTACATTAGACTTCGTAATGAGGCTAACGTTTGTCAACACTTTACTTAAATGACATTTTACCTGATTTGGGAGGATATCTGTACGCCGAATTGGCTTGAATATCGATATCTTCAACTCCAGCAATCCTCCTGCTCAGTATTGAACCCATGTTTAAGTGTAAAAGGCTGTTGAAGACCGATATATGTGGATAAAGGAAGATCTGTTTGGACAGTTAGCTGGACACGGTTTGCTTCCTCCGCTACGGATGCATTCCCATCTCTGGCGACAACAAGAACTGCAAACAAAAGAAACCAACTTCTCTATCAGCGTTTGGCTTTTAGCTCTTGTGCAAAAACAGCGACTTACGTAAAATCCGTCAACTCACAAGCAGACGTCAAATAAACGACTTTTCATCGGTGAACAAAATAAAAACAAAAACAAGACTATTGAAAAAGACTCTCTTCTGAGGAACCCATATTCTCGCGAGGCGGGATTTTCTGAGAGCAAAGGATATTGGGATATGTTGTACCTGTCTACCATCCATCGTGGTCTCAGCTGACTTGAAAACAAGGCACGCCACAAAAGCTTAAAAAGAAACCTTATGGATGACAATGAGATAATTATATATTGTTTATTCTCTGTTTGTGTATAAGATGTGATGCGTTTTTGTTTTTGTAGTCAACGCATATCATTTTAACAAGCGCAGTCACGCACTGTTATTAAAATAAAATCAATGTAAATGTTGTCGTCACATGCTACCATTAACACTGCAAAGGACTCCTTTAAAGTAACGTTACATCTGGAGTCCTCTGTTAAGATGCAAGTGATTCAATTGGTGTTGGAAGATTTGTTTACCTTATTTGGGAAGGTTGTGGCATAGCTCGAATGGGAATTGGACGGGAGCGACCGTCATTCATAAATTCTGCCTACTAGAATTTAACAAACAAAGCGTAGCATGACGGGATGTGTAGTTTTGGTGTTACAAGATAATCTTAAACACACACTCAGTCTTATCCTTGTCGTGTAGTTTATGTATGCCTTTTATTTGTTTCGGAATGGATATTGTCGCATTGTATAAGCAAATCGTAAACATATGCCTCGAGCGCTTCAGCGTATACGGCAAACTACTGCACTGTCATCAGAAACACAACAAACGTGGAATCCTGACGCATACAATTCCCATGACCTCCGCCCCGCTCTGATTGGCTGCTTCGTGCTGTCAATCATTGGCGCTCGTTACCCCAGCGCTCCTACAGTAAATATTTGTGTTTGCTCAACCGGCTGTAATGGTGGACGACTGAAAGAGAAAAGCGGAGAGACTAAATCTCAAAAAAACAGTACCGGGAAAAGCACTAGTGTTCGTGGCTCGGAAATAAACACCAGCGAATATGGATGAACTCAAACATCAAGTTATGATAAACCAGTTCGTCCTGACAGCTGGATGTGCCGCAGACCAGGCGAAACAGCTTTTGCAAGCGGCACATTGGCAGTTTGAGGTAAGCGCATATGTATGCCTACGCCAGTGCATTGTTCGTGTGATGCATTGCCTACTCTGTCGCGTGTCTGGTTGCCATTCCTTAATATTGACTAATAACCATGATCTAAGTAGGTTTTAGTTTCCTCCTTGGACATATCATATCTATCAATGCCGTCTGCATGTGCTTTATTTTGGAATAAAACTGCACTTAAATAACGTACATCTCTATAGTATAACAATTGCGAAAAGCTCAACAGAGACAGGCTACTATCCAATTAGAGTTTACTCCAGATTAAATACTATAATCCTTCCCCATGACACACTGTACTAGCTTCCCATGCCATTATGCAATAAAGATGACCGTTGACAGATTACACTCCCGCAGAGCTCAACACTGATACAATGTTGTGCTTTCATTTTTCATTTAGATTTCAGCCTAAATCCCGCAGCCATTCTCAGCTCTCTGAAATAAGTCAAACTCCGACGGTTTCCCAGTCTAGCGTGATATAAATATGTTCAAATACATATTACACGGCGTGTAAGGTAATGCTGTGTTATGATCTCTCACTCGCAGACAGCCCTTAGTGCCTTCTTTCAAGAGACAAATATCCCGTACGGTCACCATCATCAAATGGTGAGTATGAAATCTGTCAGATTTGTTTATGAGTGTTTGCTTTATTACATTTAACTTTTTTTTCCTATTACATGTGTTTGTTATGTGACTGTATGTGCTCCGTTTACATTGTGGCTGTAACAATAACAATGTAGAGCTGTAGCCATAGTGTCGGCCATGTTGCGGAGAGACGGGGCTTCCAGAAATAAACACACACACACACACACACACACACACACACAGAGAGAGAGAGAGAGAGACGGTGTGTTCACTGTTATTACTGTAGTGTGCCGAGGTAGGAAGTATTTCAGTGTTGCAGTAAAAATGAAATGAAATATGACCACAAAGTTAAAGTCTCACAAGCAATTAAAAGTGTCTCTCTGACTGGGACTAGTGTGTAATTCCTTGATGAAAAATAAACGTATGGCATGTGCATCATGATGATGAAGTTCTGGAATATCCCATTGTCACCTTTTTTGTTTTGAAAAACAGGCATATTGGTAACACTTTACAACAAATTCCCATTATTTAATCTTAGTTAATGCATTGACTATAACTCAGAATTAGCAATTAATTTGTTACAGTAATCATTAGTCTTCGTCAGTGTTAGTTAATACATACAACTGTTAATTGTTAGTTCATGTTAGCTCAGGTCCTGTAAATAACGTTAACAGATACAAGTTTTGATTTTAATAATGTATGAATATATGATGAAAATCAACATTAATTTTTAAGATTAATAAATGTTTATTTTTATATTATACTTTATTTTTCTTTAATTATGTTTCATTAATTTATATTACAAATTACACTTTATTGTAAACTATTGAAATTCTGTTATTCAGTCCTGAAAATCATGAAAATTGTGGAAGTGATGGAAATTTGTATAGTGAAGAGTTTTTTACTTTTATGTTTTGTTATTAAATATTTCATCTTGTAGATAATGCTATTGTGATTTGTGGCTGATGTATTCTTTGGAGTGATTTATTTTCAATGATCGGTCAAACTGGTTCATAAAATAGTCAAAATGATTCATTAGTGAATCTGAACCTAAATGATTTCTAAAAATTCTTAGTATTCATAAATAACTACAAAAATGTCAAAACAGTGGGAACCCTGTTTTTTGATAAAACAGAAATTATGTAATTAAAATTTGGCATTCGTATATGTTCAGTTACATATTACACATCAGGTTGTGCAATATTTCAGATAGCAGTTCACCCCATGTTTTGGGTGAACTTTTCCTATAGAATTTATTTTTAAAGCACAACATCACAGCCGTAATTAAAGTTTTCTACATTTTCAGGCTGCTGAAGCTTAACATCTGTATGTGCTGATGTTTATTTTACTATTAAACAGTTTACTGGGAAATATTTGTTGCGAATGAGCGGATCGTCAAGGGCTGAGATCATGCTCTGGACAGATGTAATGTTAGATGTTTGTCTCCTAGAGTGACCCTGCTGCTGTAGTCCTACAATAATTGCTGAGCATGTTAGCTCATAACTCACCCGCTGAGCTGAGTACTCAAACAGAAAGTTGGGTATCACACAGAAAAAGCTCTTTCAAACTTAGTTATGAATTTTATAAAGAAATATGGGTTCTGAAACTGAAAATAGTCATTCACACTGAAATTGCTCCCTGTCAATTTAATTAGAGAGTAGGACAAAAACGATGGATATTCTGGATTTTCTCCAGACATTACAGTACTTTTATAAAAATATACATATATATGACATGATTTTAGTCTAGTAATTTCATCAAGTCATCAATTATTAAACAGTGATTTAGGTCTGTTCTCTAGGTGTCTATAATTAAGTATTAGACCTCAAACTTAAGTTTCATTACCAAAGAATAATGGTCTGTACAGAGCAAAATGTTCACATTTTGAGAAATTAACGTTTGGCCCAAGGAATTCTTGTATTCTGTCCAGTGAAGCTCTGACCATGCCGTCATGTCCAAAGAAAAAAGAAAAGCCTTAGTAAGATGGCGAGTTATCCTTTGGTTAAAGTATGGTAATTAAAACAGGATTTAACACACAAAGAGTAGAAAAGGCTCTTTTCCTGGCATTGGGGCTGAGAAGGAGGGGTACAAGTTCTGGTAACTTTAACTGTGGTTTGTTCCTGAGTGTGACCTAAGAAAGGGTTGGCAGTATTTTAATTCTCAGATAAGATACAGCTGAATTCCTGCACCTTACAGACAGAGGTGGGGAAAGGTTAGAGTAATGACAGGACTTGTATTGCAGTTAACTGACAGTTTGATTAAAAGGATTATGGAGTGAAGCTCCTTATCTTGACAGCCTTACAGTCATGTAGCCCATAAAAACGAGCAGATGTTCTCTCGTGTCAAGGCTGGGAGTTAGGGAAGTGGGACAATCAGTATGAAATATTATAAAGACAAAATACAGGCTAAGAATTTAAAAAAACACTAGATTGTCTAATCAAAGGCAGTGTATACAAAGTATTTCACTGTAAAACAATGATTATATTTGAGTATTTGGCCTTGAGTTGAAGTCATGGTGGGTGCCAGAAAGAGTAAACCACATTTACAGGCAATGTTTCCCGGCATGCAGATGTACAAGAAGTAACGTGCAATGCACATGTATTAAACCAAGGCATTAAGGTTTAACTGGTTAGCATGGCCCAGACTGCAGATTCAAAAACCCAAAGTTAGCCGTTTTTAATTTCTGTTCAAAAACAAACCACATTATATTCTTTATCTAGATAATCAAAATAGCCTTCCTGATTACTCTTTGGAAACAATGCTAGGAAAGCAGGCTAATGTTTGAATATTTAAATGAAATCACAACCAGAGTCAAAGGCCCCTTTTAAAAAATGATCTTTTCCCTTTTCTCTTCTGAAAGTAACTGAAAACTGTAACTGAAAAACAGAATGAGAAATTCGAACAATTATAGCTTCAGTTATATAATATGACGTTTGACACATCATTTATAATACATATAGTGTTTTACAGTATTTAATGCCCATTCACACCAAGGACGTTAACTATAACTAAAATTTTAATAATAATTGTAATTCTATGAGCCATTTGTTCACACCACAGCTATAATGGTATATAATGGCACAGAAAAATGATATTGTTGTAATCAATTTTCAAAATAGTTTTCCTAGCTGATGTACAATAAAAACACTGACAGCCATTCAGAATCCACCCAGGTTTAAAGAGCTGGAGCATTTAAAGCAGCAGACGACATGCAATGCACAATTATATTAAACAGAGCGTTATCTATTGATGTGAATGCTAATATAGTAATCATGGTTTTTATAGTATAATTCACACTATTTTCTAAATACATGTTATAAATCTTATTATAAATAATTAATCCATGCATGTTTTTTTTTTTTTACCTTGTAATGTTTAATCAAAATATCATTATTGGACCTTCCAGTAAAACTTCTTTGGTGACGTATGCAGGATTTCTCCAATCATTTAGTCCAATTAAACCGAACTCTTTTTGAGTACAACACCAACTCTCCAAGATGTCTTTCAGTTGGATGACATTTAAACTGCTCTGATTGAGCAACTTTTGCTGGTTTACGATCACTGCACAATCACTTGGCAGAGGACATTGCAGCCAGTATTGGCTGTAGAATCATTTCCTTGATTTTAACATAAGTATGAATCAAGTCTTGTTTTCATTGTGAAAAATAGGCCATTTTTAGGCAATACTTGCCTATTGTTTTGCTCTGAAATCCCTCTGTACTGTGTAAACACTCAGGTTAATAATCAAGCCTTGAACTGAGAGATCATTTGTTCACATATGTGCAAACACACACACACAAACGGTATAATAGAGTGCAGAGATCAGAAAAACCTCTGCATCTCTGCAGTACGTGATTACAAATTACTGTTATAAATACCAAAGCACCTCCTAAAGGCATTGTCTGCCTGCTTGACGACAGCTCCCAGCATCAGAGACTCACAGATCTGCATACAGCAGATCAGGAAATGTTGTACAGTTTTGTGTTACAATGGAACACTGCAGTGAACAGTCAATTATCTCATTACAAACCTTATCATTATATTTCATCTGCCACAGTGTGTTCACTTTCCATAAATCCAGCCCTGAGTCATGTAGACATGCATGTGAAGGATGCAAAACAGTGGTTGTACTGGAACTTCCAAGCTAAAGTGTAAACATGGAGCGGTGAATTGCATCACTGTTTTAGTTCAAAGGATTTTCAAAGCTTTCCTTGGTTTTATGTTATATATTTCCAGCTGTTTACAGTGGAATGGAGGAGAGTTCCAATCCAGAAACTGCTTGTTTGTGGATTGGAACAGTGTGGCTCTTTGAACAATAGTAAAGGGGTACAAGGTTGATGCTCTCTAACATTATGCCCCTGAAATGCTCGTGGATATGCTTGGTGTACCAAATACACAAAAACATTTCACGCATTCTGAAGTCTAGAACACAACAGTTTTTAAATAGTTTTATATTTCTTCATTGTTTTTAATTACAACTATGCCATTTGCAGTGCTTAATGGGGTTGCAGTTCTTACTTGCAGTTTTTTGTCGTTCTACCTTTTTTGGACGATTTTCAAATACCAAACAAATAAACAAATTACTCAATTTGTGACAAACCATCAAACAGATCTGTTTCATTCCTTATAACTCTTTATTATAAGTCTTTATTAAAGAGTTTTTTCCTCTTTAAAAAATCTATATGCGAAAAATGCTTCTGGAAACAAGGTTTTTTCTCTCATGTTTTCTCCAATTTACATTAATATGAAGAAACAAATATAAGTCATTTGTAGGTTATAAAGTATAAACACTGTGGTTTTGTACACTGTAAGAAAAATAATTGACATGACGCAGTGCATAATTTAAAATATGGGTAAAACATCAGTGAAAATTTTATATGGAAAATTCCAGTACATTGTGCCCTATTGTACAAACTTTACAGTGTGTAGTGCTATATAAACATTCTTTGTTCGAGAATCCAGACAAGCAGTGACTTTGGTCATCCAGTGGTGTGAGTTTGAGGCTGGGTTATCTTTTTGACTGAACAATGGAAGACAGGCAAATTCTAGAAGAACTGGCAGAGGTAAGGCTGCTCTCAGGGGGTTCATGAGCGCTGAATGGCCGCTGATGCCCTGGAGCTCACTCTCTGAAAACATTGAAGCAAATTTTCAAATAGACCTTATCTCTATTAAAGGGTCATATGATGCTGCTAAAAAGATAATTATTTTGTGTATTTGGTGTAATGCAATGTGTTTAAAGTTTAAGGTTAAAAAAAACACATTATTTTCCATATAATGTACATTATTGTTTCTCCTCTATGCCCCGTCTTTCTGAAACGCATCGATTTTTACAAAGCTCATCATTCTGAAAAAGCGAGGTGTGTGCTGATTGGCCAGCCATTCAGTCCGCTGTGATTGGCCGAATGCCTCAAGCGTGTGACAGAAATGTTACGCCCCTTAAACTGTGATGCCGTCTCCCAGCAGCACGAGACTCATTCCAGCTGCTCTGCTTGTGCACATCCCATCATTGTTTCTCTTTTAGCAGTTCAGTCAATGTACTGTTTGGAGTAACTGAATAACTTGGGATATTGGTTTATTTCACGTCAGAGGGAGTATAAGGCATGTTTATAAACTGAATAACTTAAGTAATTTGTGGATAAGTGCGTACTGGCGACGCGAACCGTTTCAAACAATTCAGTTCGATTTGGTGAACTGGTTCGACCGGTTCACTAAGAAGATCCAGTCAAATAGAAAGATTCGTTCGTGATCCAGACATCACTAGACGAGACAAAACCAATAAAACCCATTACAAACGAGGCATTTATTGCATCCAGTGGGGACATAATTACTGATTATAATGACTTATACTGTCTTTTTATGCGTTGCGTATCACTAAACATAAAACCATGTCTGCATTTGTGATCTGACAAACAACAAAGAACAAGCCTACTCTACACTTCTCAAAACTCGTGTTTGAATCATCAGTCAAATTCTTAAAATATAAAAAAAAGTACTTACAGGCTGTGAGTCAGAAAAGCCAGACTGTCCTTGCAAAGTTGGAATTGCCCAACTTTATAGAAACAGCCGTTGTGCCACAGACGCATTGCAGGCTACTGGTTCAGGAAACAATCCTCATCCTCCATAAAATGCGCAGCACACATCTGAATATTTGGGTTGGACTGTTCTGGAAGTGTTGAAATACAACTTAACCACTGATTTCTAGTCGTGTCCTCTTTTGGAAGGCCAAACAAAGTAGTTTCGCTTTCACAACGAAACACACAGCGTCTTTACAACATGGCAGCGACGGCAACAGAAAGAATAAAAGTTACGCCTTCTTTCTTTGCGTAAACATTTGGGCAGCGTTATGCAAATCTTCCCACATAGTGATGTAGATATGTGGGTTCGTGTGAGAACAAGCCGTTTTAGGGAGGTGTGGTTGACTCAACTTTTATAAAGAATATCTCTTTGGATTTTAGACTTTAGTCTTTGCAACTTTACAGATCTTCTTCATGCACCAAGAGCTTGTAACTCTCCAAAGAGAAAGGAAAAATTGAAATCGCATCATATGACCCCTTTAACAAACTTCATATTTGAAGTCTAGACAACTACATTCTTGCCTTAAAAAATTCTTAAAACTACATTCACAAAACAGTAACAGTATCATTTTTAAATTTATAGTGGGTTTGAAATTTGTTATCACTAGAATATTGCACGCCTGAAAAAAGCTCTGTCAAACAGATTCGAGAACTAGAATGTTGTATGTGTGTGTGTGTGTATGTTTGTATTTATGTATATGTGTGTGTATATATATATATACATACATATATACATATATGTATAGTGCAGTTCTGTTTGGTGATGCTAGTGATACAGAAATTACACTCTTCAGCTCTAACACTGTCCCAAAAGAGATAACATTCACTGGGTTTCCAAGTAAATCAGATGTAAAAAAAAAAAAAAAAAAAAAAAGTATAACAGTGGACTGGGCTGTGCACCGCAGGTTCAGTTTTTCTCCGCCAACTCTGACCTCATTTCTCATCAACAGATCTGTCTTCACAACCAAAATATTTCCATAGCAACCCAGCTGTCGGCCAGAGCATGTTTGTTATGTACACCACACCTCTTGACGCACACTTTGTCAATGTTTCTGAATTATGGAGGATCTGCAGATGCATCTGCTCTCGTTTTGACAGCTGTGTTAAGCCACTGACCGTCTTCTTCACATCTGCAGCAGCTGTCCAGTAGGCTCATGTATTGCCGTATGCCATTTTGTGCGACTCTCCCAAACCGAGGGCTTATACCCCCCCCCCCCCCCCCCCCCACCACCATCTAGTCTTCCTGTTGTAAACACTCTTTTGAATTAAAGCCATCCAGGGACAATAAGGACCATTTGAGACTTTTGACCTGCCACAATGGGGTGATTGTGGTGTTTTTTAGAGAGATATCCTTACGGTGGGTCAATAAAAACTGCAGGCGGCAGTATTCAAGGTTGCTGACAGGATGGGACAAGGATGCCAATGTGAATGCTGCAGTAAGACAATATGGACATGCTTCTCATACCTGTGCAAGGACACACCAGGAAGTATTCCAATGTAATGCTGTCCATTCATTTAGCTTTCATTGACAAAATCTCTTTCTCCCCACATATTAGTCCTTAAACCCACAGATTACTGCATTGTTCAGATTTGTGGCAACCTTTGAAATGTTGTTTATTTTTGGTGATGTTGTCCAACCCCCAAAAACACTGCAGGATGGCGTGGGTGCTCTAATGAGGCCTATTGTGTACCTCTGTAAATGCACAATTTGCTGCGGACAGAGGACGGCAAGTTTAGAGAGGACAATGGGGAGGTCACAGAGGTAATGGAGTAGCCGAGCGGCACACAGGGGAAGGCAGAGCAGGTGATGCCAGGGCAGAGATGAGAAACAGGAAGTGGAACCGTTAGAAGAGCACCAATCAACACAGGCAAAAAGGATGTGAAGGAAGGGAGGGAATGTCGGAATGATCTGCTGGGACAACTTAGCAGAATTCAGTTTTGCCACTAAAATGTTTTAGCTGCTTGTCATATTTTTATAAGACAGGAATGTTAAAGAAGTATTTAAAGTCAACATGTTTTCACTCCTGTAAACTGTGAAAGACATGACCTGACTTTATCTATCAGAAATGGTTTGGTTTGTGAATAGAGGCTTCTATATGATATGAATAAGGGGTTTGTGACATCAGTCGTAAATCATGAAATGAAAGAAAATCATTTTAGAGATGGAACAAGATTTGATTAACTTTGATTTAATTTGATTAAAGTGTATTAAGACAAATTTCTACACCACTGTTTAAATGTTTAGGGTCTGTAAGATTTTTAAATAAATACTTGTATTAATTTTATTGATAATAAATGAGAAAAGTTTCTTGAGCACTAAATCAGCATATTACAATTAGCTGATTTCTGATTTGCAATTTCTACAGGATCATGTGACACTGATGACTGGAGTAATGACTGCTGATTTTAAAATAGAAAACAGTTATTTTAAACTGTAATAATGTTTTACAATATTACTGTTTTATATGTATATATAGCCTTGGTCTTCTTTCCATAAAATGAAAACATCTTCCTAACTCCAAACTTTTGAACAGTTTTGCAAGTTTAAATTGGATTTTTTTTTTTTTTTATTATTGTAGAATTTTTTAATTTGATAAATGATGTGCATTATCCAAGAAGACATTTGTAATTCTCTATCCTTTTGTTTTTAATGTGTACCCCTGCCAACACGCCCGCAACACCACCAAACTTCCCTGACGCCCTCACCATGTTCTCGCGACTCAAAGCCTCGGAAAGCTTCAACAGCAGCAGCAGTCCCAGCATGGCCACCTCACCTCCTCCACCTCCGGTCAGCTGGGGCATGACTCCACCCATGCCCAACCAGCAGGGCTTATGGACTCAGGGACCTTCCCCCCAACAAGCCCACCCGCCCCCAGGCTGGCCCTCAGCTGTCAACCAGCAAGCGGCAACCGAACAGAAAGCCAGCGTCGCTATGGAGGCCGAGAGATGAGGGCCTGGACTACACAGAGCGAGGGTTAGGGGAGGGGCAGGGGCACTCGTTTTTCTCTCACTCACCAAACATGGAGGGGGAGAGAGTTCCACCAAGAATAACCAAGCAACATGGACATTTACAGAAGAGGAGTGAAAGCCAACACAAAGGTAATGAGAGAAATAAAGAAACAAGCGCACATTGTATTACTAAGAAAGAAAGCAAGTGAAATTTACAGAGCTTTTTTCTATAATAAAAGAGTAGTTTAACGTATATGGGACTACGATCATTGCGCCCATGGATTATTTCTAGTATTTTCTCAAAGATGGATGTCTAGCATCTAAGGCAGCAACTTTTCTCACATTTTACTTTTTATTCTTTTATCTGGTGTTCTTTATGCAAGACAAGAGTTGACGTTGCATGTGGATTAGCAACCTGTTTTTGCGGTTTTTAACTTGTATTCAATGCAAGCATTCATGTGTACAGTGTGTGAGACTTACACAATCAAACATTGTGTATCGGACTTACATTTTCTCTACCCGTTGGATAATGGGACTTTTTCGTACCTCACTGGTCACCTGACTCTATTCAACCAATCAGGGAATCTCACTAGTTGAACACTTTTTCGCACTCAAACTGGATTTTCCACGATGCTTTGCTTTGTCCATTACGCAGTAACTCAATGTTATCATCAAAGATCGTAAACATTGGTTGGAAATTTGATTCTGAAAGGTCTGGATATTTTATAATCATTGTTCCTAGTTTTATTTAAATTTGTTTTTGGGGGAGCTGGTTTGCTGGTCTAGGGGCGTTTATCAGTTTTGTTTTTTAGTTGAGGAGAGTAAATCAATGGCGCTAAAGCTACATTAAACCAGACTACTATACAACATATTTGCCACTTTGCATGACGTATTCATATGTATATAATATTTTGTAGTTTCTTCCTTTTTGGTAAATTCTACATGACAGCTTTTTCAGGAATTCTGTATCATTTCCAGGTTTGGAAAAAGGATGAGAACTCCAATACAAGTTGTAATTCTGGCCCCATCTGCTTTTTCTTTTGACATTAATGTAAAAAAAAAAAAATCTTATTTGGATGAAAAATATAATTTTCAAAAAACAACACTGTTAGTAAATAATTTTTTAAGATTTAGTTTGTTTTATTTTTCATTTTCTGATCAAGCTTTTCTTTTGGGGTCACTTGTTCCCAAATGGTTTTCCATGTATGTTTTCCCTTGTTTGACTGTGTTGATACCATTCCCACAATATTTGTGGACTACCTGATAATTAACTTATCATTGTTTGTGTTCTTAAATAAATATTGTATGTCCTATGGTGTGATCTGTTCTTGAACTGATGGTTGACTGTTGTTACACTGTAACTGTACATGCCAATTTAGGTTTAATAGAGATAGAAATATTACTAAATAGTAGTAGTAGTAGTAGTAGTAGTAGTAGTAGTAGTCGTCGTCGTAGTATGGAATTATCATTGTTTCTGCTTATAGGATGATAGGAAATACTTAAATTGAGGAAGTGAGACTGAAGTGAGCCTATTACAAGAAAAATACATTACTTTCAGTTTCCCTTTTACTCAAAAGATGCATAATGTATGGAATACAGTCAAATCATCATAACACTATGAACTGACTATAAATCTTTGCATACTTTGGATCCATTAGGATCAGTGCAAAAATAATTTTCTTAATCAGTATTTCAGATTCAGTATTCTGTTATTTAAAAAAAAAACAAAAAAAAAAACATGCTGTACACTAGTGTTCAAAAGTTTGGGGTCAGTAGAACTAAATAATACTAGCAAAGATTTGTTGAAGTGATTAAAAGTGACAGTAAAGACATTTATAATGTTACAAAATATTTCTGATTAATGCTATTCTTTTGAGCTTTCTATTCATCAAAAAACCTTGATAAAATGCATCACAGTTTTCACAAAAATATCAATCCGCACAACTGCACAATGCCATCACTGGAATAAATGACATTTTAAAATATATTAAAATAGAAAAAGGATCATCTAAACTGTTATATATTACACTATTACTGTATTTTTGAAACATATTGGCTCCAAATTGTTGAACGGTAGTGTTTTTTCAATTTATTCTCAAACAAGATTCTTTTAAAAATGTTTAAACACATTTTTTAACCAGTAAGCAATAAAAAAAATGGTTTAAGACAATTATTAAAGCTATTTGGATTGGAGTGTTTATAATATTGAAATATATGATCAGGCATAAACCTACAGCAGGTGTTGTTTCTAAAGATAATATCGCCTGGTTAACACATGGCCACTCCAGAGGTCAGCAGGTTCTCAGGTTAGATGTCCTTGTTTCACCTCTTAATCAAACACATGGAGAGAGAGAGAGAGAGAGAGAGAGAGAGAGAGAGAGCAGTTGAATTGAGCCCAATCTCAGTCTGCTTCCGCCCTCTCATCCTCTTCGTCACAGTGCTACTGTTCTCTGTGTTTGTATATTTTTCAGGGCGTGACTTGGAAACCGAAACATTGCCAAGTTAACTACCGTTAGCATGCACGGTGCTGTGGAGTGCCAGGTGAACCTTGGCCTGCGGCGATACTCCTTCTCAGAACCTGAATTTGATCTGTAGTCAAATGTAACGTCCCACCACTCTCATCTCCATCTTGGCCTCTGAAACGGTCGCCTGCTCTCCGTTCTGTTCCCACATTATCACTGGCACAGCTCGAAGTTCAGGGCACAATGTTCTGCGTAGCAGGGGAGAAGGACAGCGCAGATGTCTTCCTACTAAGTGTGAACATCATGCTGCATTTTTGAAAAGGAGTTTGCGGCAAGGTTTGGGATGAGGTAGGGGAGGGGCCACAGAGGCTTAATGAATCAGAAAAGGTTTGATATGAGATGACTCACACTGCCGCTCCAGGAGCCTGTCAGGAGATGTCTGCTACAGTTTGGGCTGGAATGAACGAGTGGGCATGAGTCAGCAGGATATTGTTAGTGAGAGATCTGATTGCTGCATGTACACCTACTACACCTTTTCAGCTCAGTGCCCACCTGGAAGCTGCAATCATGTCCTTTTCCTATGACCTTCCTGTTGGTTTCTTTGCTCAAGGCAGTCAGTTCTGGGCATTTTCTTTTAAGCCAAACATCTAAGATATAATTTTAAGTGACTAATCTCTCTGAAACCACATATATCATGATGTTGACTGGCTGGTGGCACAAAAAGAACACACACAGTCACAAGGCCTTCATTAGCCTTCCCAATCTGTGATAGCAGATGGGGAGAAAATCAAGTCCATTAAAATGCTACAATGTAATATTTGTGATTAATTGCTTGCGGAAGAATTTTGTCCTAGTCAAGCCACTTGTTCTGCTAATATTTTCAACAGGCCCACCACACACACACACACACACACACACACACACACACACACAAAAAAAAAAAAAAAAAAACTAATTCACAACATACATACATACAATCAAATTTGTTAAGATGCCTTAACAAAAAGATGTTGTTTTTTTTAATCAGTGGCTGATTGATTGATTTTAAAGATGTCTCTTGTGGTCACCAAGGTTGTATTTATCAGATCAAAAATACAGTAGAAACAATATAGCCTATTATAAATTAATGAATGAAATAATTTGCTATCATAAAAAATATGATTACATATTAACTATTTTCTATTTATTATGTTTTAAAATGGAATTAATTCCTGTTATGGCAAAGCTGAATTTTCAGCAGCCATTACTCCAGTCTTTAGTGTCCCATGTCCTTCAGAAATCACACTAATATGCTAATTTGGTGCTCAACAAACATTTTATTATTATAAATAAAATATCATCATCATCATCATCAATGTTGAAAACAGTTGTGCTGCTTAATATTTTCTGTGGAAAGGGGCATACATTTTTGAAGATTCTTTGACGAATAGAAAGTTATATACAAAATATAAATCTTTTGAAACATTATAAATGTGTTAAAAATCTACAAAAAGCTGGAATTTATATAGCTATGATGTAACTCCATGAATTCATACATTCTGGCTAGAAAACAATGGCATACGATGCAAAACATTACTAGTATGTAGTTTTTAACATACTGATGCATTCAAGTAATTTTTTTGTAAATCAGTTTCAACAACATTTCATCTGAAGTAACTAAATTAACAACGATGCTGAATAAGTCCCTGAAGCCCAAACATCTACATTTGAATGCATAAAAATGGAGGTATAAGGTCAAAGAATGCTAACAAGAACTTCAACCAAGAGGTTCACTACCGTCCTGCAAACAATGAAAATGAAGCCAAAATAGAAAACTGAAAAAGAACAGAAACATCCGCAGTGCCACACTCTCATGCAAAATGGACAAATAATAGTATATTTACATTTATGCACTTGGTAGACACTTTTATATTAAGTTTTATACATTCCATTTAAAGGTATTCATTGTTTTGAATAAATGTATTTATTTATTGGGAAACAAACCCATGACCTTGGCTTTGTTAGTGCTGTGCTCTTCTGCTTGAGCTACAGGAATATTGTTATATTGTATGTCCGCCTGCTAAACACCCATTCCAGCTGGTATGAGTTTGTGTTTGGTCAGACAGGGGTAATGACTGCAAACACAAGCAGATATCTTAACGTCTCTCTGCTTACAGAAGATCTGATTTGTCTGCTCTCTTCCTCCCCCATGTGCACATACGCACATGCTCCCTCCTGCTCTGGCTTCTGAGGGTCTGGACCGACTCGCTCGCAGCAGATTAAAGCAACGTCACAGACGCATCAGCACAGCTGCCTCACCAGCACCATCTGCAGTGATTCTACACTCTACTTTAATCCGCAGTCTATTCGATTCAAATCAACTGCCTTGTAATGAGCTGTTTATGTATTCAAATGCAAATTGGATCACAAATAAATTGACCATTATGCTTTTTAAAGAGAACAGAAACTAAAACAGGTCCCAAACGAATATTTAAAGGCATTTAAAGATGTAAAAAGCCACTGGGTTCACTTCAAATGATTAGTATAGATCCATAATGACTTTATGACTTTATGCAACACAATGACTTTATATTTCCTCAGACAGATTAAAGACTGCAGCAACAATATTTGCATAATGTGTGCTTTTTTTCTGTTCTGTTGCTCACTGTTTTTGCCCCCTTTGCCCCTCCCACCCCACTTTATCCCATTGCCTGTTCAAGAACCTCCTCCCCGTTGATGTCATCATCATCCTAAATCAGGTTGGGCACATGTGCCTGCAGCAGAGACTGGACGTCCCAGTCTGTCTGTGACATATTGTGCAATTCTATAGATAGAACAGAGAGAGTTGAAATAAAATGATGGGAGGGAAAAAAGAGCAAAAGGGAGAGGAACAGAGGATGTGGGGAGGATGGTAAAAATGGAGGGAGAAGAGTTATATGGGGGTTTGTAGTAATGCTGTCCGGTTCTCATTTGTCAGGCCTTTCATTCCCCACTCATTACCCGCAGCCGCTTCCTCTCAAACAGGAAGTGGCTCTCAGTGTTTCATGGAACACCAACAGACATGTTTGGACACACATCCCTCAACTTAAATATAATCAAATATTAGAAAAGTACTTTATTTTAGGTAAAACCATTAAAAGCCACTAAAATAGACTTTAATTGTATATGAATTTCATTTAGCCCATTTCAACTCTTTCTTAACGTTCTTAATTCTTAACGTTCACATTCAAAATCAAATTTGCTAAATCAGTGACATCAGCCATCCAGAACAGCTCCTCACACCACAGCCTGTGAAAGTCTGACCTCTAGAGCCGACCGGCTGGAAAGGACGAATCAATGTTTTGTTTTAGCCAATCTGTTTCAGAAAGCTTTTGAATAGTAGTGTGTTCTAATAAAGATGAATCAAGATCTAAAAATTAAACAATATAAAAATACATTGTTATAACCTAAAAATAAATAATTCCAGGATGCTGATGATTTTTCTCGCTGTTCCTCATCAACTAGAAAAGGCTTTTAAACAAGACTCAGTCAAACATTCATAGAAATATATATCAAGGAAGTGGTGTTTATTTCTGAGCATATTCATATTCCTTTTCTAAAACAAACACTAAACATTAACCACACACACTCAACGTCACCCCTTACTGCAAATTTGATTATGAAAATACATTCAAACCAAGATGGAAATAGTATCTTGGCTTGTTTAGTTCTAACAAACACAAATGGTGAAAGATAGGTGAATATTAGCTGAAGGACTGGGTGCCGTTTACTGTGAAGCTTTCTGAATTTTTTTTAACGGTCATTGTTTTATATTTATTTATTTATTTATTCAATGTAATCTCATGCTATGATTGACATTCGCACCAGTATGAGGAGGAAGGCATAAGAGATTATGGAGACATATTCAAAGACTGCTAAATACTCTATAAGGAGAACTACTACTAAACAAGGACTGCAAGAGGAATAATAAAAAAAAGGTTGAGTAAACTGATCATTCTTCCAAATTCCTCAGTACTGTCAACATTTCCATTATAGGAGCTGGACTGTGACTCGCCGAACAAACAGCATTCTAGTGCCTAGAGGTAATGTGATGTACCCATCATTTAAAAATTAAACAATGTTTGGTGATGGACAAGAATTATTTAAATGGGCTTAATGTAAATCATAAATGATGCCTGAAACATTGAACAAGTAATATGCAGGAAAAAAAGTATAATGTAATGATGCACTGAAATGACGAACATTCATAAACAGTTTCATTCTTTTAATGCTTTCATACTTTTCATGCATGGATTGCTTAAAACTTAATGCAGCTATGGCAGACGCTTTCTTTAGGCAAATTTATGAACATGCATTTATATTATCTACTTAACAGAGTGTAGGAAAAACTATTATTTGAATTTTCATTAGAAAATTTTCTCCTTCAAAGATTAAAAAAAATCTGTCTGCTGCACACTGTAAAAAAATAAAAAAATAAATAAATACATAAAATGTGACATTTACAGTAAATAACCATAAGCTGTGGTTGCCAGAACTTCACTGTTAAAAATATAGTGGAATCATTTTAGGTTTTACAGACTTAACTTAATTTCACAATAAAAAAAAATGTATTTCATTAACTGATGTAATGTTAATAAAACACCATACTGAAGTACTAATATCTGTTTTGAACCATTGTAATGCTGATAACCACCAAAAACAGGTGGTGATGAGAAAGCCACGATGAATCAAATCTCATCACAAACAGCTCTTCCACAATCTGAGAAGGGAAATACTAATATATATATATATATATATATATATATATATATATATATATATATATATATATATATATATATATATATATATATATATATATATAAGATGCACAGTGTCAATCATACAAACACTAAACATCATCATGGTAACACACATGATACTGAAATAATGCAATAAACATTAATATAAAAAAATTAGATGTAAGATAAAAGCCTAATGTACACAACTGATAAGGAAAAACTAAGAAGAAACATAGTTATGGCAACGAAAAAACTAAATATGAAGTGTCATGCAGGGAATTCTGGGAGTGTCAATGTACACTTTTCCACTGTAAATTATAAAATGACTTTTTCTTTTTTTCACTTCCAAATACCATAATTTTAACAATATTTTACTGTAAAATTACATTAAATGTAATTACAGTTATTCATCATGTATAGTATGGAAACATACTGATAACCAATTAAGAGGTTTTTACTGTGGCATTTTTACAGTCTTTTACTGTTAAAATCACAATAATTTTTTACAGTGAATTGAAATGTCACTGTTTCTGACGTCAATGCCAAGCATTGAGATCAGCAGAATGTCAATAGTCTAAAAATGGCAGCACTGTGTAATAATATGCACCGTGTTTTGCAAAAGCTAATTTCCCCTGAATAAATTAACCAAATATACAACAACAAAGTCTAATGAAGTATATCTAAGAAAAAGTTATATTACCGTTCAAAGGTTTACACACCTATTCATTCTTTATTATTACTATTTTTGACATTTTAAAATAATAGTAAAATCATGAAAACTATAACAAAACAATTATGCATTGCCCAAAAAAGTCAAATAAATAAATATTGAAAAGGTAATAATAAAAAAAATCTTCCGATTTCAAAAAATCTATAGGTACATTCATGAGCTGTTTAAATAGTACTGAAGGACCTCACATGCATGTTCAGCACTTGTAATTGCAATTGTAGTTTTGTAAAGAATTTCATAAAAAAGCTAAATTTATATTTATCTAAAAAACTAATTTCAAGCATGTAAATCCCGTGGCAAAATAGAGAGACAAATAGACATAATTAGCATAGCTGCTGTTCCAGCCAAGTAAAATTAATAAGTTTAACCCAAGCTAAAGAATAATAATGCACATATGAGATGCATTATTTGAATGCTTGGCCAAAGAGATGTGTTTTTAATCTAGGTTTAAACAGAGAAAGTGTGTCTGAACCTCGAACATTATCAGGAAGGCTATTCCAGAGTTTGGGAGCCAAATGCGAAAAAGCTCAACCTCCTTTGGTGGACTTTGCTAACTTTGCTAGGTACTATCAAAAGTCCAGCGTTTTTTGACCTTAGGGAGCGTGATGGATTGTAGCGTGGTAGAAGACTAGTTAGGTACGCAGGAGCTAAAACATTAAGGGCCTTATAAGTAATAATATTTTGTAACTGATACGGAACTTAATAGGTAGCCAGTGCAGAGACTGTAAAATTGGGGTAATATGATAGTATTTTCTTGACCTGGTAAGGACTCAAGCCGCTGCATTTTGGACTACCTGTAGCTTGTTTACCGAAGATGCAGGACAACCACCTAGCAGTGCATTACAATAATCCAGTCTAGACGTCATGAATGCAAACTAGCTTTTCTGCATCACAAACAGGTAACATGTTTCGTAGCTTGGCAATGTTTCTAAGATGGAAGAATGCTGTTTTTGTAACATGGGAAATATGATTTTCAAAAGACAAGTTACTGTCTAATATAACACCCAGATTTTTGACAGTAGAGGAAGTAACAGTACATCCGTCTAATTGCAAACTGTAATCTATATTTCTGATGCATTTCGACAGTTTTTTCACCCTCCTATAGACAGCAAGGGTACTACCATGATAAAGGTATGCCAAAACAAAAATAACAACTTTGTTTAACAATTCTTCTCCTCCTCCATCAAGTCTGCTGTGGCTTGCCTTCCGCTTCATGTAAACAACGCATGTGCATTGCGCTGCTGCTTACGTCAAAATGAACATGCGTCAGCATGCATATGCGTTGTTTACATGAACCGGAAGTGCATGCATGCATTGTGATACCCTCTAAAATGGAGGCAAGCCACAAATTATTTTTGTTTTCTTTGCGCACAAAAAGTATTCTTGTAGCTTCGTAAAATTACGGTTGAACTACTGCTGTTACATGGACTATTTTACTCATGTCCTTACTACGTTTCTGGACCTTGATCGTGGTAGTAACTTTGCTGTCTATGGGAGGGTCAAAGAGCTGTCAGAATTTATCAAAATTATCTAAATTTGTGTTCCGAAGAGGAACAAATGTCTTACGGGTTTGGAACGATTTGAGGGTGAGTAATTAATGACACCCATTTTTGGGTGAACTATCCCTTTAAGATCAAAGTTTTTTACTTTTAATTTTTTTTTATAAAAAATTCAGCCAAGTGTGTCTAAATGTTTGACTATAAAAGTCTGGAGTTCTGCATTGATTACTCAAAATGTGGTCTGATCTTAATTTACCTCAATTATAGACAAACACAATCTGACTAGCATCGCACAATAAATTATGAAGTGATAACAGTGCAGGGTATAGAAAGTAGGAATTGAACCAAAAATAACCTCCAAAAGCTAAATTGGAGTCAGTTTAAGGAGATGAAATTGGAAGTGTGGGTCGCACAGGTGCCCGGTCCTTAAAATCTCTAAGAACACAATGGAGAATCCTGAAAGAGGTGAGACCTCCAGAAAACTCTACAAACTGCTGCTGAAGTCTTTCTTCTACTGCTCAAACAATATTGAAGCATGTCTCATGTTTGCCCAGGTCCATATGGAGTTTTCATAGTTCTTCTGGGACAAAGTTTTGTGGACATTTAGACAAAAGTTGAACTTTTGCAAACCAACTCCAAAACCTCATCCCAACTGTGAAGAATGGTGGAAGGATCATCAAGGTTTTAAGGACACTTTGCAATCATCGAAGGAAGAATGAACACATAAGTGCAACAAGACATTTTACAGAAGATTGGCTTTAGGTTCATTGGGTGATGCAACAAAATAATAGCCCAAAGCACACAAGTCCTACGTCCTGACCTGTTTTTATACAGTCTATGGTCCTGACCTTAAGCCGATTGAGGTGCTGTGGCATAACCTATAAAGAGGGCTAGAATCTAGCTGGCTACAGCCTAACAATATTGATAATCTAAAACAGATTTATGAGGATAGAAGGTCCAAAACTGGTCAAAACTTTTATATGTAGATTTAAAAAAAAAAGTTCACAAGTTCAAGATCACATATTCACAGAGTAAGCAATGCAGAATTCCAGGTAATTTTTCACTAACCTATTCACAAGAATTCACAAATCTCTTTCTGTGACTAAATTCACAGATGGCTGCACATGAAAATCTGTAGGGTTTTATGGTCACATTTACTGCTCTTCGTAATTTCACTGGCGAATTTCATTAATTTCAAAAGGAATCAATGTGATTGGAAGTTTTGATCGTGGGCGAAAAAGTTTGACATCCAGGTTTCGCTCATGTTCAAGCTGGTGATGCAAATTTGAGGCGCTGACAAACAAAATTCTATATGAACCTGCCTTCTGCTACACTGCTGATAATGGACAAGGACAACGGACCATTTTGCCAGCGAAGTTCATCGAATCTGACCTCATTTTTCAATGTAATTTGTCCTGTAGGGCAGCAGTACTATGACAACAGTGCTGCCACAGGACTCTGAACAGGATGAAGATACCACGAACCTGTGGAACATCCACTTCAGACGACAACAGCTCCAGAACCGTCTTCAGTTTCTACAGGAGATCCAAAAGAAGAACAACAGAATAGAAGGTAAAAAAAAGACTCTGAATAACACTCATATATCAATATAAATGTAAAAAAGTGAAAATAAGTAAGTAAATAAATAGCGTGTCTTTAATTAGTTTGATCAATGGAAACATTATTGTGGCTGGTTGAATAAAATGTTTTTTGTTGTTGTAGTTGTTGTTGTTAGTCTTATTTAAATCTGAAAAATACTACTCGTTTCCCTTTAGTAACTGCTAACTGGTCAGACTAGTTGTTAAGACTTACAAAACTTGCCCCAGGAAATGATGTTACATTCAGTCGGCCCTACAGACTTAAGGGCAAGAACAACATTTGATTATTTTACTGCACAATAAAACATGCAAACTATGTAATATAATTACCCTTTCTCTCTTAATACAAAAGGAGCTGGCTACTGTACCAGGAAATGGCCATTCAAATTGCAATGAGTCCACCCTTGGCTGTAATCATTCTGCACGCTTACATTTGACTAGTTAGTACAAACAATGAATTGGTTGTTTTACATATTTTGTTTGTTTGTCTTGTTTTAGAATACCTTGCAAATGAAGAGGGCCCTTCAGAACTGGACAGAATAGAAGAGGAGTTGAAGTTCTTGGAGCAAAAAGAGAATGATCTTATTCAGAAAAAAAGCCAAAGTTTGACAACACAGTCCACAGACAAAGGCATGTCTAGATTATAAATTTAATGACACACACACACACACACACACAGAGAGAGAGAGAGAGAGAGAGAGTGAGAGAGAGAGCGCAACAAAGGCAGAAACAAAGTTTTCTAAATATATTAAATGACTTAAATTACATTTATTGCAATACTACAAAATGCTACATACTAAGCATTTAGTCAATTACATTTCTACGGGGGTTTTTCTTTTTTTTTTTGTACAATTTCATTCCAGTAAATTTTTTATGTGAACCTGTCCTGAAAATACATCCCATGATTTTTACATATCATATAAATATTAAATATAATTTAATAAATTATAATTTCAATGATTTAATTAAAAACAAAACATTAAATTAAAATAAAAGTTCTTAATTAAAATGTCATTTATTGTAATTAAAATAAAAAAATGTCTCTTGATAAAAAGTTTTAACTTATCTCTTGATTTGATTGAGTACACAAAACGCATTGTTTTGCAACACTGTGGCTTTTATGGAACATCTTTAGTAAGAAGTATGCAAATGTATCTAATTAATCTTGTATGATATACTCTTTGTGACAGATCCAATCCATGCGCCAATTCAAGGACTCTACATTCTCCCAGTGTCTTCTACAGAAACAACTTCTCCTGTCTCTGGTCTGCAAGAGGAAAACACAGGTGAAATAATAGTCATGTTGCAAATGTAACGTTGATAATCTTGTATGATAAACTCTCCATCTCAAATTGAAAAGCTCCAGTCCAGAGACTATACATTCTCCATATTTCTCTCACAGAAACTGTATCTCCTACCACTGCTCAGAAAGAGGAAAACACAGGTAAAATAATACAATTATGTTGCATCACATACATGATACTCGTTCACAACTGACAAGTTGCAGGGCAAAAACCCATAGACATATATCAAGGTTCGAAATGCCATAGAAACAGTTTGCACGTGATGCATAAATAAATGAAGGTGTTTTGCCTTCCCAGAGACAACACTAAGCCTGGACGATGTCAGCATGTCCCCTGCCAAAGTGAAGTGCCCTGCTTGCCTTGAGATTGTCACCACTGAGACCCACTATAAACTGGGCAGCAATGCCTTCATCTTTTGTTGTCTCTTATCTGTGGTAGGGTAAGTATTCTATAGTGAATAATCAATCATTAAACATTGTGTGTCTCCGAGCAACACACACAAGCGGTCTGGAATATATGAGTGTTTTTATACAAACTGAGTGAATGATTCAATTACTCATTGTCACTGTAAGGCAGTGGTTCTCAATCCTGGTTCTGGAGAACCCCCAACACTGCACGCCTTGGTGTCTCTCTTATCTGACACACACATTTGAGGTCTTGAAGTCTTCACTAATGAGCTGATGAGTTGAATCAGGTGTGTTTGAATAGGGAGACATCTAAAATGTGCAGTGTTGGAGGTTCTCCAGGACCAGGATTGGGAACCACTGCTGTAAGGGATAGATTTGCTCAGAAACTAAAATGAAGAATTTGGATAACCAAACAGTTTTGGGGACAACTGACTTAAATGAATTGAACAGTTATCGAAGCCACACTGATCAACACCATCATAATACAAACCTGATTCCAAAGAAGTTGGGACACTGTACAAATTGTGAATAAAAACAGAATGCAATGATGTCGAAGTTTCAAATTTCAATATTTTATTCAGAATACAACATAGATGACATATCAAATGTTTAAACTGAGAAAATGTATCATTTTAAGGGAAAAATAAGTTGATTTTAAATTTCATGGCAACACATCTCAAAAAAGTTGGGACAAGGCCATGTTTACCACTGTGTGGCATCCCCTCGTTTTTATAACAGTCTGCAAACATCTGAGACTGAGGAGACAAGTTGCTCAAGTTTAGGAATAGGAATGTTGTCCCATTCTTGTCTAATACAGGCTTCTAGTTGCTCAACTGTCTTAAGTCTTCTTTGTCGCATCTTCCTCTTTATGATGTGCCAAATGTTTTCTATGGGAGAAAGATCTGGACTGCAGGCTGGCCATTTCAGTACCCGGATCCTTCTACGCAGCCATGATGTTGTAATTGATGCAGTATGTGGTCTGGCATTGTCATGTTGGAAAATGCAAGGTCTTCCCTGAAAGAGACAACGTTTGGATGAGAGCATATGTTGTTCTAGAACTTGGATATACCTTTCAGCATTGATGGTGCCTTTCCAGATGTGTAAGCTGCTCATGCCACACGCACTCATGCAACCCCATACCATCAGAGATGCAGGCTTCTGAACTGAGCTCTGATAACAACTTGGGTTGTCCTTGTCCTCTTTAGACCGGATGACATGGCATCCCAGTTTGCCAAAAAAGAACTTCAAATTTTGATTCGTCTGACCACAGAATGGTTTTCCACTTTGCCACAGTCCATTTTAAATGAGCCTTGGCCCAGAGAAAACGCCTGCGCTTCTGGATCATGTTTAGATATGGCTTCTTTTTTGAACTATAGAGTTTTAGACTGCAACGGCGAATGGCACGGTGGATTGTGTTCACCGACGATGTTTTCTGGAAGTATTCCTGAGCCCATGTTGTGATTTCCATTACAGTAGCATTCCTGTATGTGATGCAGTGCCGTCTAAGGGCCCGAAGATCACGGGCATCCAGTATGGTTTTCCAGCCTTGATCCTTACGCACAGAGATTGTTCCAGATTCTCTGAATCTTTGAATCAGAATCAGAATCAGAAAGAGCTTTATTGCCAAGTATGCTTACGCATACAAGGAATTTGTTTTAGTGACATAAGCTTCCAGTACACAGAGACAACACACACCAAAAAAAAAAAAAAAAGAGAGATGTAATTGGATGGAGGGGTAACAAATAAATATAAGAATATTGCAAATTTTTTGTATAAGTGGGGAACATTCAACTGTTCATGAGGTAGATTGCCTGGGGGAAGAAACTGTTCTTGTGCCTGACTGTCCTGGTATTTGCGGCTCTGAAGCGCCGGCCAGATGGCAAAAGTTCAAAAAGGGGGTAACTTGGATGAAAGGGATCCAGAGTGATTTTCTGAGCCCTTCACTCCTCACTCTGGATGTATACAGTTCTTGAAGGGTGGGCAGGGGAGCACCAATAATCCCTTTCAGCAGTCCGAACCGTTCCCTTTAGTCTTCTGATGTCTGATTTTGTAGCTGAACCAAACCAGACAGTTATAGAAGTGCACAGGACAGACTCAATGACGGCTGAGTAGAACTGTTTCAGCAGCTCCTGTGGCAGGTTAAACTTCCTCAGCTGGCGAAGGAAGTACAACCTTTGTTGAGCCTTTTTAACAATGGAGTCTATGTGATTGTCCCACTTCAGGTCCTGAGAGATGGTGGTTCCCAGGAATCTGAATGACTCCACTGCAGCCACAGTGCTGTTCATGATGGTGAGTGAGGGGAGTGCAGGTGGGTTTCTCCTGAAGTCCACAATCATCTCCACTGTTTTGAGAGTGTTCAGCTCCAGGTTGTTAAGACTGCACCAGACAGCCAGCTGCTCAACCTCTTGTCTGTAAGCAGACTCGTCACCGTCCTGGATGAGACCGATGACTGTAGTGTTGTCTGCAAACTTCAGGAGCTTGACAGAGGGGTCTTTAGAGGTGCAGTCGTTGGTGTAGAGGGAGAAGAGCAGTGGGGAGAAAACACATCCCTGAGGGGCACCAGTGTTGGTGGCGCAGCTGTTGGACATGAATTTCCCCAGTCTCACTAGCTGTTGCCTATCTGTCAGAAAGCTGGCGATCCACTGACAGATAGAGCTAGGAACAGAGAGCTGGGTTAGTTTGGTCTGGAGGGCTGTTGGGATGATGGTGTTGAAAGCCAAACTAAAGTCCACAAACAGGATCCTCACATAAGTCCCTGTTTTGTCCAGATGTTGCATGATGAAGTGCAATCCCAAGTTGATTGCATCATCCACGGACCTGTTTGCTGGGTAACCAAACTGCAGGGGGTCCAGTAAGGGTCCAGTGATGTCCTTCAGATAAGCCAGAACCAGTTTTTCAAATGACTTCATGACGACAGGCGTTAGAGCCACAGGTCTGTAGTCATTAAGTCCTGTTATCTTGGGTTTCTTTGGAACGGGGATGATGGTGGAGTGTTTGAAGCAGGAAGGCACTTCACACAACTCCAGAGATCTGTTGAAGATCTGTGAAAAGATGGGGGCCAATTGGTCAGCACAGGTTCTCAGAAAGGCTGGTATAACACCATCTGGGCCTGGTGCTTTTCTTCTTTTGCTCTTCCTGAAGACCTGGCGCACATCGTTTTCACTAATTTGAAGTGCAGGAGGTGGGGAGAGGGGGATTGCAGGAGGTGTTAACGGTTGTGTAGAGAGATGATCAGAATGGGTGTGGGGTGTTTCAAATCTACAATAAAACTCATTCAGGTCGTTAGCAAGTCGTTGATTTACCTCAGTGCAGGAGGAAGGTGTCTTGTAGTTGGTAATGGCTCTCAGTCCTTTCCACACTGAAGTTGAGTCGTTGGAAGTAAACTGGTCTTCCAACTTTTTAGAATAGGTCCTTTTTTTTGTTTCTGGCCTGATTATACAAGACTCTGTCCCCATTTCTGTAGGCATCCTCTTTGGCCTGACAAAGATGTCTGAGTTTTGCTGTAAACCATGGCTTATCGTTGTTGAATGTTTAATAAGTCCTGGTAGAAATACATATATCCTCACAGAAACTAATATAGGATGTTACGGTCTCTGTGAGTTCGTTCAGATCGGTGGTAGCAGCTTCAAAAACACTCCAAATCAGTGAGGTCAAAACAAGCTTGTAAATCCTGCTTTGTTTCGTTGGTCCATCTCTTTACATTCTTAACTACATGTTTAGCAGATTTAAGTTTCTGCCTGTAGGTTGGTATAAGATGAACCAGACAGTGATCAGACAGCCCCAAAGCTGCTCGTGGAACAGAGTGATATGCATCCTTTATTGTGGTGTAACAGTGATCCAATATATTACTGTCTCTTGTGGGACATGTAACATGCTGTCTGTATTTTGGCAGTTCACGGGAGAGATTGGCTTTATTAAAGTCCCCAAGAATGATTAAAACGGAGTCCGGGTGTTGTTGTTCTGTCTCCGTAATCTGGTCAGTGAGTTTCTGTAAAGCCAGACTTACGTACGCTTGCAGAGGGATGTAAACACTCACCAGAATGAACGAGTGAAACTCCCGCGGCGAATAGAACGGCTTGCAGTTGACAAAAAGCACTTCTAGATCTGAACAGCACATCTTCTTTAACACGGTTACATCTGTGCACCACCGTTCATTGATATAAAAGCATGTCCCGCCGCCGCGCAATTTCCCCTTTCATTCTGCATCGCAAAGTGCTCTAAACAGCTGAAAGTCCGGCAGATGGAGCGCGCTGTCCGGTATGGCGTCATTGAGCCAGGTTTCCATGAAACACAGAGCAGCAGAGTGTGACAAATCCTTATTTGTCCGGGAAAGCAGAAGGATTTTGTCCGTTTTGTTGGGTAGAGAGCGGAGATTTGCCAGATGGATGCTAGGCTTGGTGATCCTCTGCCCATCTTGACTTCTGAAAGACACTGCCACTCTGAGAGGCTCTTTTTATACCCAATCATGTTGCCAATTGACCTAATAAGTTGCAAATTGGTCCTCCAGCTGTTCCTTATATGTACATTTAACTTTTCCTGCATTTTATTGCTACATGTCCCAAGTTTTTTGGAATGTGTAGCTCTCATGAAATCCAGAATGAGCCAATATTTTGCATGACATTTCAAAATGTCTCACTTTCAACATTTGATATGTTATCTATGTTCTATTGTGAATAAAATATAAGTTTATGAGATTTGTAAATTATTCCATTCCTTTTTTTACTCACAATTTGTACAGTGTCCCAACTTTTTTGGAATCGGGTTTGTACTCGGTTAATCAGATTCAAAAACCAAAACTGTTATATTATTCATCACATGTAGATATCGTATTAAGTTTCTCTCTGTAGAAGAATCTGCTAAGCAGGCAATTAACCTACTTAAAAATGGATGTTTATTTCTACAGTATCCGAGTAGACATTTAATTTGTCATTCTGTTGTTTCTGGGACAGGTGTCTGGCTGGATGTTGCCTGGTCCCCTTCTGTATGAATCGCTTCAAAGATGTGGTCCACAGGTGTCCATCCTGCCACAAAGATATCTGTTTAGTAAATAGGATTTGAAGCAAAAAGTAATACGATTACATCATGACTGTGAAAACCTCCAGAAGAGCTTGAAGCTGAGCACAGGACATGGTCACGCCTGTTTTTGCTGCAAAAAAGATTTATATCTCTTTGCTGGGGAAGTCAATATGTAGACTTTGAGATGTGGCAAAACTACAAATGAATTCAACTAGCAATTAATAATTGACTATTAACATTAAGAGGATCTAATGTGCTACACTAATATTGTGCTAGTGGCCACCAGTCATTTGTATTAACCATTTCCAATAGGCTTTTAGGGTGGTAGAATCATGACTAGTGGTGGAAGAAGTACACACCATGTGCTACTGGCTAATTTTGAGTGAAACATGACCAAATCATCGGTTTAGACACACTCTGACCAGACTGAATCAGAGTTGTTAACTCCTGCATTTGGATCAGTTGAATTCACAATTGATTCATTCAGTGTTAACTGATTTAAATGGTTCATTGAAAAGAATCTATTCATTTACCAAATGATCATCACTATCACGTCTTGGAGTGGTTCACTATTTCTTCATTACAAAATAACATGTTTATCTAAAATATAGTGCAGTACACTTAAGAAAATTGAGAAATAGTACTTACAGTAGGCTTACTATGTCATACATATATACAAGTAGTCATTTTCATATGAATGCTATCTAGTAAAATAATAAAAAAAAACCTCACCACAGCCATGACGAGTGTGGGCCGTAACATTGATTTAAATATCCAATCCAGTTCCTTGAAACAAAAGATGTTTATCGTTCAGGAACATCTATAGTATAATTAACTGATATCCAAATTTCCAAGTTTGAGTGACATTTGTGATTCTATGAATACAATACTACTTTGCATTTATGTAACAGTTAGCCTGTAGAACTGTAATAAGAGGAATGCTGTATCAAATGTCACTATGTAAACAATGGATTTATTTTTGTACTTGAAACTTTCCAATACATCATGGAAAACCCTAAGATAACCCTAAAATATGTATAATACTAGATATTCAGAATATAAAAACAATGGTTTCAGCAACTCTTATGACAAAAATAAACAAAAGCAGACACAATTTTGAATGTCGTTCCTCTGGTATATTTAAGAGACTCTAAAACATCCTTTACGACAGTATTTTCACAATACATCGATTTTCATTGACACGTGATGGCATATATATACTCGTATCTTTAAAACTATTCACAAAATAGAGCTCATGGATGCGTCAAACATGTATAAAAATATGTATTACATCCATTAAAATATATACACAAAATGTGCAAAACATATGGCATACAGATGATGATTGATCTCCCGCTCTGGAGCATGTTGAAAGGCGGCAGTAAATATCGCCCAGTGTCATCACCACTGATACATAATATACATCAATGTGTGGTAAAAAGCATGACATCTAGATGAGTCCAGCAGATGTTGCTGAAAATAAAGAGCTAGGATTCCTAAATCTCTACATGAAGCTCAACACAATTTGAGTTTTGACATCCTAAATGGCAAAAACGCAAGCCATGGGTTTCTAGAGCTCAGCCAGAATAGGCTGTCCATGCAAATAGATGATATAAAACTGAAATGATGCTCTGATATCTAATCTTCTGCATATACTGTATACAATACAGCACTGTATATAAAACACAAGTTATTGCTTTACTCTCCAACTGTGCTAAGAAACAGCAAATGGGACTCTTATATCGACTCTTTTCAACTAAATTCAATGCAGATTAACATTTTTCTCCAACAGAAAAATCCTCAACCATCTACAATACCGTTCGAAAATTTGGGGTAAGATTTTTTAAATCACCCAGGGTGCATTTATTTAAGCAAAAATACACTAAAACAGTACTAAAGCAACTGTATGTAGTTTTGCAACTTTGTAGCCTTCTACAGTACACGTGAATTTGTTGCTGCCACAAAGCAGTCTGCCCTTTTCCTATAATTTCGTATCGACTCACCAAACTTACATACTCCCACAACAAACATTCAGGGGCAGGGGGGATGGGACAGAAGCCATCGCCTTATTAGACGTCAGTATACAATCTAAAATTATATTTCAAGGCCTTACACACAGCTGCTTTAAAATAACTGGTTTCTATTAAATTATACAGTTTAAAATTATTTATTCCTGTGAAGAAGCTGAATTTCCAGCAGCCATTACTCCAATCTTTATTTCATTCAAATTATCCTTCAGAAATCATTCTAATATACTAGTTTGGTGCCCAAGAAACATTATCGAAACTGAAAACAGTTCATATTTTTGTGGAAATCATGATACCTTTTTTTGATGAATAGAAAGGTGAAAAGAACTTAATTTATTTGAAATATAAATGTTTTGTAACATAAATGTCTTTAATTGTTTCTTTAAATCAAGTTAAGGTGCCCTTGCTGTATAAAAGTATGGATTTCTTGGTGGGGAAAAAAAACTTACTGACCCTGAATTTCTGAACGGAACTGTATGTATCTACGTGAAGTGGCATAGCACAATATTTGGCCTTTTTGTTTATAAGTTTTAATGGCACAGAAGGCCTAAAACAAAAGAGGCATCACATGACAGAAACCTAGCCAGGTCAGTTTTATCATATTCTTTCTCCTCCACTTGCTTGTCAGAGTAATAGTTTGTTAAAATATTGCACCAGGCTGCATTATAACAGCAGTCAGCAATGAAAAAACTGCTCTGAACAGTCAGACACATGCATTATTCCTTACAAGACTAAATTTGTCCACAAAGCTACACATAGCAGTGAAAGATTCTACTAATTAAAACTAGTATTTTGCATTTTTTCTTCCCTGGAGAGGCCACAATTTGGACAGTATGCAGAGTAAACAGTACAAACAAAGCCTTAAAAACAGAGCAGATGAGCATTGTTAATCATTCGACTAGTAAGCAGATGACACACGTAACACGAGCACAAAAAGCTGATTAAAGTTCTCTTTTATAAAAGCTCATCTGTAAAGGTGCTTTGACATTGTGCAGTTGATCTAGCTGTGATGGGCAGTTCATCACTTCAACAGGAAAGTGCTGTAGATCTTGTAATTATACAAATATTGTGTCCCGTTGGATCAAACTGATAATCTGAAAGATGTTAGTTCAAAGCCAGTGGACGCGTATTGCCTCGCTGAAAGGAAAGGTGCCTTGTCAGAGCAGGATATATATATATATATATATATATATATATATATATATATATATATATATATATATATATATATATATATATATATATATATATATATATATATATATATATATATAAACAATCCATGAGGTGGCTGACAACATTAAATCATGAAAGAAAAGCACACAAAATCAGAAAAAAGAAAAAAAACAACAAGAGGGTGTATCTCTGAAAGATATCACATTAATTTGATTATTCACATGCTGTCAAGATATTTGCAAATATAAAATGTTGTTCATTTACACATTTGGATGGTCTGTAGCAATTTCGAACAGTACAACTTTAACATAAAGGCAGTAAAACAGACGCTCAGCCATACAAACACATGCACCCACATGCAAATATTTAGTATAGGAACTTGACAAAACAGGCCTGTTAAAAAATTCAGAACAACAGAAGCAGACAAATCTGGTTCAATTTGTTCTCTGATTCCCTCAACAAACAAATTATTAAGCTGCAACTGACATTTAACATGGAGTAAAGTCATCAGTTACCACTTCAGCTGTCCGCTTTACTTCTAAAACCCCCGAGAGGCTTTGCATTTTCAAAACTCCATTTACAGGAGGAATAAACAGTACAAAGATGCCCTGTGTTCATACATAATATATAGTGCTGCTAGAGATCACTGTTTTTAGTGTCAGCTGTCAATTCTGATGGCTTCATTTACATAATTGCTTTGCAAAAGCTGCATCTCTAACGGAAATCTGTTCCATGGCATCAAAAATATGCAAATCAGTCAAAACTCAAAATATAGCAACCACTGCGAGAACCGAACTGAGAAAAACACTGGGAAAAAACTGGAACTTTTTTACAGTATGATGCACCTAAAGTCAACTGAGTCAAACACAACATTCCACTGAAGCGACGAACAATCACACAGACACATTGATTCACAATTTACACAGACGAGGGGTCGGACATCCAACAATTCAGACAAAATAGTTTTTGCTTTTTTCTATTATTTTTTTTTTTTAAACAAATATTTGTTCTCATAGATTATTTACATAAATTAGACTCATTTCAGACCATTTCACAATGGTATAGTGGAAGTTATCACCTGATAATCGAAATAGGATTTTTTTTTTTTTTTTTTGGCTTGAGATTGAGATGACAAATTAACTGAAACAAAATTTCCATGTGTCCAGGATTAAAAAAATATGTCTGCAATTCTCAGATCCAAATCAAACCAAATGCTCTTTACAACCTCATCCAAGATTGGTGTTTATGTTTACAGAAAATCTGCAATTGTAGCCACTTTATAAAACATGAATCAATTCCCCTGGTCAGCAACCAGTCATCTTTCAAACAATATCAAAACAAAAAGAACATTTGCTAAAAAGTTGATAAGTGATATGTTAAATAGATCTTCATCAAACTATACTACCATTTGAAAGTTTAGGGTCAATAAGATTTTTTTTGTTTGGTTTGGTTTTGGAAAGAATCTGAATGCTCACTAGGCTGCATTCTCTCAAAATATAGTAAAAACAGTAAAATTGTGAAATATTTCTACGATATAAAATAACTGTGTCCTATTTTAATATAATTTAAAATGTCATTTATTCCTGTGATGACAAACCTGAATTTTCAGCAGCCATCAGTCCTTAGTGTCACATGTCAATTTTTCATATAATTTTTTTCTGATGAATAGAAACATTTAATCATATTTTGTAATATAATAAATATCTTTAATGTTACCTTTGATTAATTAAATGGATCTTTCTGAACAACACAATTAATTTCTGTTTTTAAAAATCTTACTGACCCCAAACTTTTGAATGGTAGTGTATTTGCCAGCGAATCTTGCAGACAACAGGCTGTTGCTGCAGTCAATGGTGGAAAAGGGGATTCTGGGAAATGTGGCTTAACTGCCAGGTTGACTCTGACATTCTCATCCTCCACACAGACACTCATGATTACGTACAGGAGCACTAATGGTGTCATTACTCAAGGCTCAATTTTAAACTTTGCGCAAACGAAGTGAACTCTACTGTGATGCCACATCGTCTGGAACTGACAGCTTACCCTTCCTTAAAATTATCTGTGAGGATATTTAGAGACTCATTGCAACCAATCTGATGCACATGAGTGAAAAAACCAAAATAGCAATACAGCAGAATTCCATCTGCCCAAAAGCAGCTCCCTCTCAGAATGGCACAGCAAAGAGAGCACATTCAGGACCTAGCCAGCATTACCCACAAGGCTCATGTGTCTTTTCTGATCAAACAAGAGCAATAATGTGAAAGAGAACAGATGGTGATTAGAACCAGCATAAGTGAAGTGTACAGCTGAGCTGGAGTCTAGTCACATAAAGCTGCCAGACGTGAACCGCCGACACACTGACAATCCCTTCTTCTCCTACTGTACGCCCCACAGACACACAGCTTGTTGTGCGAGTGAAAATATAACCGTGTTTGAAGCGATTCCTCTCAGTCCCAGTGCAGCTGCAGGTCATGAGTGTCCAGGAATTCAGAGGTGATGCCCAATGCATTGAGTCCACCAATGGGCCCAGGCATTGTGAGGTCCAGCCACTCCATGTTGTCCAGGCCAGTTTCTTGGAGACTAAAGGACAGGGAGGAGGAGGAAGGTGCAGGTGGGTCGGTGAATCCCAGCTCAGACGTGTCCATAGGGGAGTTTGGCTGCTCCAGCATCTGGTTTTGCAGCTCCTCCAGCAGGCCCAAAGTCCTCTGCTCCGGTTCTTTGTCCCCCACCAGCGTGCCCTCCAGCAGAGCCTCCAACTGGTTATCAGAGTCCAGGGAGGCCAGGCTGGGCATGTGCTCCGACATCAGCGCTGGCGGGGGTGCCATCTGCACCTGGGCAGGTGGTCGGGACAGGGCGGTGTTGACAGGCAGGGTGGTGATGCTGGCTGTAACAGGCATCATCTTAGGCACAGATAGGTCCTGTTGACTAAAGGGAGTGATCTCTGCAGAAAAAAAATAAATAAAAGGGGTGGCACAAGAAATTAAAAGGTTGACAAAAAAAGTTAAAGAGATCATCAAACTACACAAAAATGTCAAAAGTTTAGGGTAAGGGATTTTTTCTCCAGTCTTTAGTTTCACATGATCCTTCAGTAATCATTTTAATATGTTTATTAAGAAATTAATACTGTTATTCAAGTTTCTTGAACACCAAGTTCAAAAAATATGAATAACAGTATTACATTCTTTCAAAAAGAAAATCTTACTGACAGCAAACTGTTGAACGGTAGTGTATTTGCCACTGAATCTTACAGACGCCAGGCTGTTACTGCAATCAGCACTGGAAAAGGGGCTTCTGGGAAATGTAGCCAGGATGAGTCTGACATTCTCAGCCTCCACACAGACAATTGTGAAAATAAACATCTGTATCTGGATTTATAGTTTGAGTTGACAAATGAGAACCTGATCTATTGTAGTCTGCAACAGAATGACAAACTCACCTCCACTTTCTATTAAAATGTCAAAGAGATCATCCATCTGTTGACTCATTGCTGTGGGAATCTGCAAATTGACAAAAAATGAAAATGACTTTTCAGTTTAAGGTAGGGGTGGGCAATATACGGGCAGACATGATTAACCGGTTGACGTTGCTGTGCTATGTGGTCACGGAAACTTATCATCTGCACACGTTTTATTGCATTTTAAAAACAGGTGATCTTAAGCCGTTGAGACGCAATAAGCGGCGAAATAGAACTCATTTCACTATATGCACATGATGTCAGAGAGTGTTTTTTAGCGCTGTCAGAGAGACGCGCACACATGAAGATGGTGCTCATAGAGCATGGGAGTACTGAACTGAGTTATTTTGGAGCTTCATAGGCCTTTGACATACTTGTATGTGTCAAAATGAACATCTTTGCAAGCATCCTCATAAACACAGTAATTTAGGTCTTATGTGAAAACGTGTTAAACAGTATATTGGATCCGGGAAGCTCTTAAAGTGACAGCAGTCTAATATTCCTGCTGTCTGTCATTCACGTTAATCAAACAACAAAAGAGAGAAAATCTCAGTGCACTTGACTAAACCACTTTTGTATCTTTAATAAGAAGAAAAATATATTTAATTTAAACAGTAAAGAATATGGTCAAGCAACGTCTTGAGATGGACTGACCTATTGTGCATGAGTCACATGGTCTACTGCACATAATTGGTGCATTTTGTTCTCTGTTTTGGAGATTGGAAGTGTAGCTCACCATTCCATGTATAAAAACAGAGGCTCAGACATTTGCTGTAGATCTCATTTTGTGTTTCACAGAATAAAGAAAAGGATTGGAAAAACACTGGAAGTTAATTTTTGGGTGAGGTAAAAACTGTGTAACCCACTATTCAACCCAGAATTTATACAAGCATGCATGGATATATAGAAAACAGAGAGACATCACCTCTGAGACGGCAGGATTCTGTAGGCTGCGGCTCTGTTTGACAGCCTCCTCATAGCGGGGCGGCTCTCTGTTCTTCGGTGTCTGATTGAAAACTGGGGACTGCTGGATGAAGGAGGTCTGGGGATAAAAACTTGAGTGAACACTCAACTCAAAACAGAACAGCAACACAAAAACATCTCAATAAAAGCAGGATGTGCTACCTTGTTTAGTGACCCATTGATAAGGGATGATGGGACGGGGGACGTCAGAGGTGAGATCCTGTTATCTGGGGAGCTGCTGAGGAAGCACTGAGGTATCTCCGGGCCTGCTTGATTCTCATTGGTACCATGCTGGAAACCTGAACTCTTGTTGGTGCCCACAGGCTGGGTCTGTGTAAAGAGTAAACCAACAGATCATGAGCATCCAGGAACATCCACTAGCATCATAGAGAGCATATGCTAAACAGTCTGGATTGTGTTATGATCTTTCTGCTTGGTATGAGAACAAGCCTCCTCAGGTCACACTGGCATGGGTCCGTCAGGCACGGCTGTCAATGAAAACGTTATCAGCTCATCACAACCAATGAGCTCTAGTTACTCTAGTCATCCAGGACTCAGGCCAGGCTTGTTCACTATGCCAAAGTAATGGGCATCTAGCTGGGAAACCCAAGCATGGTCCCCTGCTGCCAGGACAGGCCAATTACAGTAGAGTGAATGCCTAGAAAGAAATGAGACCAGCAACTCCCATCCATCTCACTGATGAATGACTCTGCTGGACCAACAAAACTAGATGATCCCAGAGCTCACAGATTATGTTCACTTGTTCTGATTGCTCCTGCTGGCACTGATCCTGTTTCTACTCAGATTCCACGGTCATTCAATACTCATTCAAAAAAAAAAAACCTCTCTAGTGTGGATAAATGTGATATATAAGCCAGGCCAATTAATCGTTTGACATTTGGTCATCTTGAGCAGGGGCGGCGTTTCCGTACGGCAGAGTATGGCATAACTCATAATCTGAATATCTTTTATAATGTATTTTATTCGTAAAATGGCAAAGCTAAATTATTAGCAGCCATAACTCCAGTCTTCAGTGTCACATGATCCTTCAGAAATCACTCTAACATGCTGATTTGGTGCTGAAGTTCCAATTCTTAGTATTATCAGTACATAATTAAATATTATATAAAAACATATATACTCTATAATATAATATTATGCTATTATATTTGATAAATGATATAGTCTACGGCAACATATTTCCATTTGGTTATAAGACTGACCTGAACTATGTGGTTGTGAGCTATGAGCAGCTGTTGTGATGTAAGACTCTCTCCTTTGGTGGGCTGTATTTGGGGGGTCTGAATTAGACCTGGCCCTGATGGAGAGACAGCCTGCAAAACTGGCTACAAAAAGACATTGAGATTACATTTAAGTAATGACACAAGTATATACTGTACCTAACACATATACACACACAAATTTTTTGTTACCTGTAGTTTGACATTAGTGTTGGGTAGCTGGATGGTAGTGGTATTATTCGCCAGGGGCACTGGAAGAAGGATCTGAGTGCCCCCATGCGGAGTGGTTAGAAGAGTCTGGGGCTGCCCTATGACCTGTGGTACTCCTTGGTGGCTGATAATGAACTGATGGAGAGGGGTAGCGGTCACCTGGTTGGGATGGGCCTCCTCGAGCTTCACCAGCGTTGGTGTAGTGTGTGAACTCAGTGTGCAGTTAGGAGGGACAGTGTTTTCTGTTTTGACAGATGCCAACATGGTGGCTGGACTGGAATTGTTGTTATTTTCTGCAGGTGGAACGACCTGTCCTGTCCTTTTCTCCACCCCTAACTGCATCTTCAGTTCCTCCACCAGCTTCTGCTCCTGCTCCAGTTTACGCAGCAGTTCCTTGATCTGTCGCTCCTTTTCGTGTAGTCTCCGGTCCTGCTCCTCGGGAACATTAGCTGCCTTTACTAAACTGCAGTTTTGGCCCTCTGCCTGTCGCTCTGTGGATGCGACCTCTTTGCTGTGAAGCTCTGAGGAGCCAGGAGACACAGGTGGAGTGGAGCTCAGATTTTCAGAGGGCCGTTGGATGGGCGATAGGGTTGTAGTGGTGCTGGACACCTCCATAGGTGTGCTACAGGGCTGTGTGCTAGGTCCTTTGCAGTTGTTGGGTGCAGTAGTGACATTGTTTTCTTGGAAAGGCTTAAGCCGTTCAATAAGGTCTATTTTTGTTCCTGACACTGGAAGACCACGTAACTTTAACTCCATTTTCAGCTCTGCCACCTGCCAAAATAAACCCACTATTAGTGAAATTATTAGCTCTATATATATTAGCTTCACAGAGAAAATAATGTGATTTCTGGGTTACCACATATACCACCATATAAATTGCTAAATATTTTGTGACACTTAATGAATAAGTTGCACATTTACTGGAGACACAAACAATCTGAACCAAATTTTACATAATGCAAAAGTCATATTTATTTATATATTTATTTATTTTTATAGTTAAACGTTGTTTATTTTATTTACTATACACTACCATTCAAAAGTGTGGGATTGTAAATTGAAAAATTTATATTTTTTTATTCATCCAGATACCAGTTACATAAACATAGACACTATGTTAAGACTTACAAACTAGTTTGACCAACTAACAGTTAGGCAAGTGGCAATCAGTCTTATTTTTTTGGATACACATTAGACCACTCTACCTTTTTGTAACAGACTTTAAAAGTTATGACCAGTCTTGAAGAAAAGAAATTAGATGACTAAAAATAAACAGTTTATGCAACCCGCCCCAGGATGTATTAAATTGATAAAAAGTGACAAAGATATATATAATGTTAAAGATTTCCATTTTTAAATATATGCTTATATTATGTTGAACATTCTATTAATCAAAGAATCCTGTAAAAAAAATGTATCATGATTTGCACAAAATTAAGATATTTTCTGTATCCAACACTGATAATAATAAGGAATGTTTAGTGAGCGTCGAGTCATATTATTTTACAATATGTTTTCTGAGGGATCATGTGGTACTGAAGACTGGAGTAATGACTGCTGAAAATTCAGCTTTGCCATCACAGGATGTAACATATAAAATGCAATTTATTGTGTAATTATAAATATTATTGTTTTATTGTATTTTTAAATAAATGCTGCCTTCTTAAAAATAAGATACTTCTTTCTTTTATTTTCTTTTTTTTTGTGGAAAATACGAATCTATCAGTACCTTCATCTCCTCCAGATTGGCAGGTAGTGTCCCTGCCTTGCGGTTGGAAAGGGTGCTGCTGGGCCGCACGGGTGTTGCTGTTGGCAGAGACACCACAATTGAGGCAGGAAGGCTGCTTGCGCTGTTGATAGCCACTGTGGCACTGCTGTTTTGGCCTTCCATCACAGGCCTGGTGAGTAAGGACGCAAATGGGAATAAAGGGGAGAAACAATACTTAACATCACAGAAGGAACAATTTGTTCTGCTCACCCTTGTTCTCAATAAATAAACACCATTGAATAACGCTGAGGCAGAAAACAAACGACAGTTAAAATAAATCTTCCACAAGCGATGGAAAAGGAAGCAGAGTAATAACCTCATCGACTTCCTGACTTTCATGAAAATCACTAAACAGGAATTGTTATTGGAAAATAGGTAATGGTCCTGATGGCCACCGGAAACAATAATAGTGTTTAAAAACATTTTCCACCAAAAACCATTCATAACCAGCCATTATACTAATGGTTGACAAAATACGGCTTGCTTCAAAAGCAAAAGATGACCTTTCCCAAATTAGCCAAGACCAGACCCAAATGGTTTGCATCCACCAAACTCAACGATAGGATTGGTAAAGCAGTACATAATGAAAACAACAGGGTCTGATCCACAAATAACAAACACACAAATCCAGATATCCTAGCTTACTTGAGAGGTGCAGGAAGGATGGTCTGGTAGTTGTAGTGCTGCTGTTGCTGTTGGCTCAGGATCTGTAGCTGCAAAAATAGCTGCTGCTGTTGTAGTAAACGAGCATATGAGGAGTCCATCGGGGCTTGGTTGGGTTCTTGTTTCTGGTCTGGGGGAATGTACTGATGATATTTGAACTTTTTCACACGTGGCTTGGCCTCCTTACTCTTCTTGCTGCGGCTCCTATCCCCAGGTAACTTGGGCTGACTTTGCTGTGAATTGAACAGAGATTTCCCATTATGCATTACATCTAAATCAAGAGGATTTCATCAATTTTTGTTGTTTCTTCAGTTCTTTACTGACCTTTACAAGGGTGGGCCCAGACTTCACAGGGGCCACGGTGACTAGCTGTGGCATGGGTGCTGGAGGGCTAACTGATTGCTCATTGGTAGAAAAAGGCTTGAGGAAATCTGTTGAAGGGGTGGTCACTGCAGGAAAGTGCTGTGAAAAACCTGAATTACAAAATTCTGTTTTTTTGGCACCATGAGCTCTTAGTGTTTTGTCCCTGAAGTGAAAAGGAGGTGGCAGGACTACCTGTAATAAGTTATTAGGCAAAGGTGAGGACTCTTCAATGGTCCGGACCTCTCCTGGTGAGGCTACAGAACCCTGGGACTCCTGACTGGCTGGCTGCTCGGGTGAAAACGCATCTCCACTGTCCTCATCTGCCAGTTCCTCTAGAGTTTTAGGGTACTGCATCTGACCATCTACCCAGTTAACACAAAGGATAATATATCAAACTTCAACTCAATATATCTTCCACATGCATGTTTATTTAATACATTAATAATAGTTTGCATTTTCACCAACGATGGCCTCCTTTACGCTGGAGTCCACAGGCAGGATATTCTTCTCCACCAGCTCCATGGGGCCGGGGCGTTGAGCGATCTTCTCATTCAGGTCATCAGCCAGTCGAGCTCTCTTCAATTTCAGCTGAGTGGCCTGCAGAGAAGGCTCTGCCACCGTCTCTGCCAACCCACCAAAAACCAGTGACAATCAGAACAGCAATCATTTCAACCCACATCCCTCCTCAACCACCAAAGCAATCACACAGTGGTCAACTCAATCACAGAAGTAAATAACGGTCAAGAACAGCATCTGGATGACTCTTTTGAACATGTATTCTTCTTGCTTTTAATTAAGCTGTTCTGACTGGTTTAGCTGCTGCTGAACTAACTAACTTAAAGGCACAGTTTGGTAAAATTAATATTTTTATGATGTACCAAGTTAAGTCCACCTGTATCAGCGTTTTCAGTGCTACTGAACGCATGTCTCTACTGCTGAATCTTCAGCATCATGGCAAAAGAAATCGTTTTACCATATTTGTGAATATAAGATCGCAGTCTTTATTGATTCTGAAGTCATAATAAGAAGTAATATAATGCCAAGAAATGTCTTTCTTTTACATTGTTAGTTCAACCAGAAATGTGAATTGCCATCATTACTCATCCATGAGACTTTTGTTTTTCCTTTGAAACAATAATGAAGACATAATTAAAACCTGAGAGATTTCTTCTTTCATTCCACCAAAAATTTGACACATCAAAAAAAGTTCATAGAAATTCATATGAATCAAGCCATTTAGTCCAAATCTTCTGAAAAGACACAATTTGATGATGAACAGATTTATTTTAGGCTTTTATTCACATATGAACATTGATCATCATAGATACATCAGCATACACTGCACATCAGATATGGTCATCGTATGTTCAACCATACTTGCTTTATATGCTTAAACAAGTTATTCTGGAAACTCAAATGTGCTTGCATAACACGAAACAACAAACCTGACTGGTTCTCAAGTGACATGGCACTTCCATTCACCACATTTGTTGTGCTTAACGTACACTCACTGGGCCACCTTATTAGGTACACCTTGCTAGTACCGGGTTGGACCCCCTTTTTCCTTCAGAACTGCCTTTAATCTTTGTGGCATAGATTCAACAAGGTGTTGGAAACATTTCTCAGATATATTAGTCCACATTGACATGATAGCATCATGCAGTTGCTGCAGTTTTGTCGGCTGCACATCCATGATGCGAATGCGAAACCACATCCCAATGCTGCTCTATTGGATTGAGATCTGGTGACTGTGGAGGCCATTTGAGTAAAGTGAACTCATTGTCATGTTCAAGAAATCACTCTGAGATTATTTGAGCTTTGTGACATGGTGCATTATCCCGCTGGAAGTAGCCTTCAGAAGATGGGTACACTGTAGTCATAAAGGGATGGACATGGTCAGCAACAATACTCAGGTAGGCTGTGGCGTTTAAACGATGCTCAATTGGTACTAAGGGGCCCAACATGTGCCAAGAAAATATCCCCCACACCATTACACCCCCACCACCAGCCAGAACCATTGAGACAAGGCAGGATGGATCCATGCTTTCATGTTCTTTTTCGCTAAATTCTGACCCTACCATCTGAATGTCGCAGCAGAAATGGAGACTCATCAGACCAGGCAATGTTTTTCCAATCTTCTATCGTCCAATTTAGGTGAGCCTGTGCTTATTGTAGCCTCCGTTTCCTGTTCTTAGCTGACAGGAGCGGCACCCGGTGTGGTCTTCTGCTGCTGTAGCCCATCTGCTTCAGGATTCGACGTGTTGTGCATTCAGAGATGGTATTCTGCATACCTTGGTTGTAACGATTGTTTATCTGAGTTACTGTTGCCTTACTGTTACCGTTAACACCTCCTGCAACCCCCCCACCTCCTCCTGCACTTCAAATTAGTGAAAACGATGTGCGCCAGGTCTTCAGGAAGAACAAAAGAAGAAAAGCACCAGGCCCAGATGGTGTTACACCAGCCTGTCTGAGAACCTGTTCTGACCAATTGGCCCCCATCTTTTCACAGATCTTCAGCAGATCTCTGGAGTTGTGTGAAGTGCCTTCCTGCTTCAAACGCTCCACCATCATCCCCGTTCCAAAGAAACCCAAGATAACAGGACTTAATGACTACAGACCCGTGGCTCTAACGTCTGTTGTCATGAAGTCATTTAAAAAACTGGTTCTGGCTTACCTGAAGGACATCACTGGACCCTTACTGGACCCCCTGCAGTTTGCTTACCGAGCAAACAGGTCCGTGGATGATGCAGTAAACATTGGACTGCATTATGTTCTGCAACACCTAGACAAACCGGGGACTTATGTGATGATCCTTTTTTTGGACTTCAGCTCGGCCTTTAACACGATCATCCCAAACCTCCTCCTGCCCAAACTAACTCAGCTCTCCGTGCCCACCTCCGTCTGTCAGTGGATCAACAGCTTCCTGACAGACAGGCAGCAGCTAGTGAGGCTGGGAAAATACACATCCAGTACCCGTACAATCAGCACCGGAGCTCCCCAGGACCCCTCTGTCAAGCTCCTGAAGTTTGCAGACGACACTACACTCATCGGCCTCATTCAGGACGGTGACGAGTCTGCTTACAGACAGGAGGTTAAAGAGCTGGCTGTATGGTGCAGTCTCAACAACCTGGAGCTTAACACGCTCAAAACAGTGGAGATGATCGTGGATTTCAGGAGAAACCCCCCTGCTCTCCCCCACTCACCATCATGGACAGCAATGTGACTGCAGTGGAGTCATTCAGGTTCCTGGGAACCACCATCTCTCAGGACCTGAAGTGGGACATTCACATTGACTCCATTGTGAAAAAGGCCCAGCAGAGGTTGTACTTCCTTCACCAGCTGAGGAAATTCAACCTACCACAAGAACTGCTGAAACAGTTCTACTCCACCATCATTGAATCCATCCTCTGCAATTCAGTAACTGTCTGTTTCAGCTCAGCTTCTAACTATGACCTCAGAAGACTACAGAGGGTAGTCCGGACTGCTGAGAGAATCATCGGTACAACCCTCCCTTCTATTCAAGAACTGTACTTATCCAGAATGAGCAAAAAGGCTGGCAAAATCACCTTGAACCCCTCACATCCAGCACACTTCCTCTTTGAACTGTTGCCATCTGGTCGACGCTACAGAGCACTGAGCACCAGAACGACCAGACACAGTAACAGTTTCTTCCCTCAGGTAATCCATCTAATGAACACTTGATAATAACTGTGGAACACACTACACTATTTATATTTACATACACATACACTTATTTATCTAACACACATACTTAGTGTACCTTAAATTTTTTTTGCACATAATATACCTGTACATACACAACTGCTCATTTTAATATACCTGCCATACAATTGTCAATTTGTATATTGTCATTTCTTACCTACTTATTTGTATTTTTTTGTATTTTTTGTATTTTTGTCACTGTCATTCTGTTGCACTGCAGAGCTTCTGTCACGAAAACAAATTCCTTGTATGTGTGAACATACCTGGCAATAAAGCTCATTCTGATTCTGATTCTGAGACTTGAACCAGTCTTCCCATTCTCCTCTGACCTCAGACATCAACGAGGCATTTTCGTCCACACAACTGTTGCTCGCTGGATATTTTCTCTTTTTCGGACCATTCTCTGTAAACCCTAGAGATGGTTGTGTGTGAAAATCCCAGTAGATCAGCAGTTTTTGAAATACTCAGACCAGCCCGTCTGGCACCAACAACAATTCCACGTCGCATAATAAGTCACTTAAATCCCCTTTCTTCCCCATTCTGATGCTTGGTTTGAACTTCAGCAAGTCATCTTTACCACATCTAGACGCCTAAATGCATTGAGTTGCTGCCAGGTGACTGGCTGATTAGCAATTTGTGTTACCAAGCAATTGAACAGGTGTACCTAATAAAGCGGCCAGTGAGTGTATAATGTATATATGTGAACAAAAGCCTAAATTAAATTGGTTCATCATGTAAAGTGATCATATCTCTTTAGAAGACTGCTCATTTCATATGGATTACTTTTATGATGTCTGTTTTTTTTTGATCATCTGATGGGTCAAAGTTTTGATGAAATAGACTTTAAAAGGATGGACAGAAATCTGTCTGGTTTCATTAAAAATATCTTCATTTTTGGGTGAACCAACATGTTTAGGTTGTCCTTATAGGCAAACATAGCACGAACAGTGTAGTCTGATTCCCAGACAAATGGCTCTCATGGGTCAATTTATTTTAATGTATAGTTTAAAAAAAATAATTATTACTGGTTGTTCTGTAAATATATATATATATATATATATATATATATATATATATATATATATATATATATATATATATATATATATATATATATATATATATATATATATATATATATATATATGTATATGTATATATATAAAGCATTAGCAGAGGGAAAATTTATTTACATATAAGTACAATGGATCAGAAATGACTCCCAGATGATTCAGAATTAACTCAAAATCAAACTGAATCAATAGTTTTGTATTTGAAATCGAATCAGAAATTCTGTATTGAAGTCCAGCTCTACTAACAAGATTTGAGAGCTACAGCTTTGTTTAGAAACAGTAGATTCAACAAAACTTTTCCCAGCAGGCAGATTAGCTGCCATTACATGTATCGTGAATGGAGGATTACCTTGCAAGATATGCATGCGGACCAACTCAGCCCTTTCTGGGCGGCTGCGTATTTTGTGCTTTAGGAAATTTTCAGTCTACAAAGAGAGAAAGGATTCAGAGTTTTAGAAAACGGACTCCCTCTGTAATTCAGGGATCAGAAAGTAACCATTATAATGATCTCCTCTGTGCTTTGCAAACAACAAACACATTTACAGAAGGCTTAAGCTATTAAATCAACTGAGAGGTTCACATGTGTCCCATTGCAGAGAGCTGGGCAACCCTGAATAGATTTCAGGGAGGATCAGAGAGCCCAGATGGCTGAGGCAAGTGGAGGAGGTCTGGGGCCTGGTGCCCTGCTCTTACCCTGGCTCTCTCAAGGCTGCGGATTTGTTCATGGAACGCTGCAGGGCTCTTCAGGGCTGTAAAGTCACACACACACACACGAAAAGCAGAGCATCAGTCTCATGAGGACACAAAGCCATCATCCACACTTCAAACACAAATGGCTCTTTCATCTCCTGCAGTCTTTCTAAATGTTGTAGCGCCTGGTCTCACATATTACTCAGAGAGTTGATGGTGGGCCCACACAGAGATCAGCACACAGACTACATGGTGCCTTTCAGGACCAGACAGTTACCTCTTAATTCCAGCAGAATCTATGCCTGATATTACACTGAGCTATGAGACAGCATGCAGTGTAATCCCATCAATAAGATCAGAGAAGGCCAGAGGAAAAAAACAATGTACTTTTATGTAAGTGTGACAGAACTCACACACTGCTTGGTGACTTGGTCGAACAGAAAATGGTTATGAGCAATAACAGAATGAGCAGTGGTTAGGAGAGAGGTGAGCGTTTTGGAAAAAATAACATGTGCATTGGTCACCTTATGCCTGGTTGTTAACTATGCGGATGAGCGAGAATAAACAACTGATTCAAAAGCAGATGCGGTACAGAAACCACAGCACCAACTGATTTCCTTTCTTAAACGCACGTTAAAACAGGAAGGTATTTACATAAGACAGCCTTAAGTGAGGGTTCCTTTTGTTTAGGGACATCAAAAATGAACACAAAGGATGTTACACTACCATTCAAAGGTTTGGGGTTTCTTATGCTCACCAAGTAGCATTTATTCTATTAAAAAAAAAAAAAAAAAAAAATACAGCAAAAAAAATATTAAAGTGAAAAATTATTAGAATTTAAAACAATTGTTTTATTTTAAAGGTTCTATTTTTAATATATTTTAAAATCTAATTTATTCCTGTGGAAATCTTTTTTTTGTGAAAACCACAATACATTATTCTCAGGGCTCTTTGATGAATGTTCAAAAGAACAGCATTTATTTGACAGAAATTGCTTTTTGACATTATAAATGTACTTGATTCTTAATGAAAAAATCTTAATAAAATGCAAACTTTTGAAATGTAGCACATGTTGATTGGGAGCGAGATAATTTTAAATAATGTGAAATAACTTTTCACATTTGCACAGAGGAATTATTATTCATTAAGTATGAGTTAGATATTCGTATAAAGTCCTGTAAAGTCAACATAACATTTATTGCACATTCCTGGTCTTATTGTGCATGATTTATTGGTTAGCTATTTTAAAAAAAAAAAATGTCTTTGTAATTTTATTAAGATTTTGGATCTTGTATTTTTTTTTAGTCTCTCTTACTTTTTAACCTCCCTCCCACCCACTTTTCACAATCTGGTTAATTCATGATGGATATAATCAAGTCCAGCCATACATTTTTTCAGATTATGAAAGAAACATGGGTTGCAAAATGGTATTTCAGGACTAAAACTTTTTTTACATGTTTTGTTAACATTAGCAGTTTTCATAGAAGGGTAAATATGAATCATCCTCTTCCTTCTATGCTGGTGCACACAGCAGTATTAGATGGCAGAGGCTGTACTCACGTGGCATGATGCCCTGATCAACGAGCTGTTCACGAGTGCGTCTCTGTTGTAGCCTCAGCTGGAGAACTGGTGGAGAGAAGCAGAACCAGTGTTATGTTCATGACCCAACCTCTAGATCAGGCTTGTCAACATTACATACAGAATAGAACTTTTCCACCTTATTAACACACCTACAAATACACACACATACACAACAAAAGGAAATCTAACATTTAGCACAATCAAAATCACACACATTTCCTTTCTAGCATTACATAAGAGCCACCATTCAAAAAAACTAGACGTTCTTCCTGCTACCTAAACAACTGGCTCTTGAACGACCCTTTTGAAGAGTGCAGTTTGGAAGACTTCCTGGGAAAATTCTAGACATTTTTTCTTTGCAGTCTTGGCTGAGGCTCCTGGATTTACTTGGCTGATTATAAAAACAGCTCAAATTGGTCAGAAAGACAACATGATAATGTCTGACATTTTTCAAGAATCATGAGCTCTATTAGCTGGGAATTTATAATGATGATGGAATTTATGATGATGAGGAATTTACGCATGATGGCAAGTTCAACACACAGCTGCATGTCACACATCCCAATATCTGCAGGAGATTATTATTATTTATTTATTTAAATAACTTTCTGTTGTTGTTCTTAATGCTCAGTTCTTGTAGCTCAACTTGGCACTATCAACATCATCCACACACATTATATGCATATAGATAACATACTGTAAGTCTGCCCATGTCAAATGCATAAACATAAAATGATATTCTACATGCTTAAATGCTGGAACAGAAAGGCTTAATCTGACCGAAAAACATTATTTTTTTTACCCAGTGTGAGTCAGTTTACTGTTAACAAGGTCAGCTGAGGTCGAGTAAACGAAACTCTGGAGGGTGCTGAGAACGAATGATTGGTATTTTATTGTTTTCACTATGAATCTGTGTACTTAAGCTAAAAAGGGTTACTTCATCGCAAAATGGAAATTTTGTCACAATGTAAAAAGGACATACTTCAGCTCTGAGAAGAGGAATGAATTTTACCATGAAGGAGATAATAATGGGGCCTCTACTGTATTACAGATGCATTCCTGGTGCCCTGACTACACATGACTCAACACTGACCTTGATCCTAATCAGGTTCATTTTTTACTTTCTCCTTGATTGTACAACATAACATTGCAACTTTTTAGGCTGGGTTATTCCACACGATGAGCAAAACACCTTTTATCATCTTTGGTGACACTTAAGACAATATGATCTCAACACTCTTTCAGATCCTTCAAAGATTTCTGACAGTCAGAGTCTGCTCAAACATGGCAAATACACTGACTTAGTGGCTTTAAAACATTTGTGGGGATCAGAGAATTATATAATAACAGTCAAGATGTAACATAATTATATTACTCATTAATAATAGTTATAGACATTGCCATTCAAAATGTTGGGGTCAGTAAGATTTAGTATTTTTAATTATTTATTTTTAATTCAGCAAGGACATCTTAAATTGATCCAAAATGACCATTAAGATATTGATAATGTTATAAAAGAGTTCCACTTCAAATAAATGCTGTTCTTTTGAACTTTCTAGTCACAACAAATCCTGCAAAATAAATGCATCACTGTTTCCAAAAAAATGTAGATAATGTAGATAATAAGAAATGTTTCTTGGACTCTGAAAATTCAGCATTGACATCACAGGAATAAATTATATTTTAAAATGTTTAAAAACAGAAACAGTTATTTCAAATTTTTTTGACTAAATAAAAGCAGCCTGGGCAAGCATAAGATACTTCTTTCAACAACATTAAAAAACTCTTACAGACCCCACCCCAAACTTTTTAACAAAAAGTTAACATAATAAAAAAAAATAATATTAATAAAATAAAATAAATTAATATTGATACCTTTAGTGTGCTGTTCTTTACTTGCTTGCATAGTAAAAATCATGAAAAAGTTTCATCTTCCTTACTAACGCCATAGACATTCAGACAGCTTCTTAGTAGCTGTAGCATCACATCTAATGTTGTTTTGAGCATCTCACCATATGTTTTTAAGACAAAGTGTCAAATTAATTTTTTTTTATCAAGTCTTGAGTTTCTGCATTCTGTTCCATTCAGCAACTCAGCAACACATTTTATGTAAAACAACCCTATGAAATGCATCCAATCAGACTCAGCTGAACCTGAAACCAGCCAAATTATAAATGACCTCATTAAGACCTAACTAACTAGCCGATTTTGAAAATAAGTAGCTTTATACATCAGTATCATGCCAATCTATGCCGTGTCAATTGCCTAGATGGAGAGATGCCATTATATGGAACAATCACTGACCTTCCTGTTGTGCATCTGATGGACAATCTCAACCATTTGCAGCAGATTACCTTGATTATCCACAGAATAACTCTCTCATGAAAAGCCAAACAATAGTAGCTTTCTTTTTTCAAATGCTGTCATGGCAATTTTCCATTAAACCTAAGCTTGGTAATCAAAGCTACAGGTAGCCAGTAAAATCTGGCTAAACCTATATCCACTCAGAATTATATCCACCTCTCAGAGTCGAGCAGCAAGCTGCAGAACCTGGGATGAAGTTTCCTCTGCATATGTTGTGAGTCTCCAGTCCTAAGCAGGCCATGCTGTCTGCCCGTCCTGCCGTAAGATCAGAGTATCTCAATGTGGGCTCCTGACAGCACCAGAATTGTGTTAAAAAAGCACAAGGACCTTGTTCTTCAGGGCTCTCCATTCACTGTTAGCAGCTCCAGTGAAACTGGGACTCCCACAGAAGACACAACATCTCTGCTCCACCAGCAGACAGAGAGGAGGGAGCAGAAAGACCAGACCGACCATGGTTAACCCCTCCCTGCCATTGGAAGTTCATATCTAGATCATTAAAAAGGGCTCCTTTTTATAGTTTAGATTAGAAGAATGATGAACTTTCTCTGTATGGACGAGTGGATCATGGGTGTTTTATTTTTGGGATTTGAGACCAGCAAAAAAAAAGATCTCAACTGAAACAATTCTCCTCTTCATCAACAAGGCAAACATCTTGCTTGACAGACAGCCAGAGGATGAGTAACTGACACGGTCCATGCTCTGCCAAAGTCGTTAACATTTCCACTTGCTGTGACGGTGTGACCTCAGCATAGCTAGAGACCTAGAGGAGCAGCGTTCACAGAGCTGCGAGCCACCGCATGCAGACAGCGCTGTCCTGTGAACTTTCACATGTCAATCAAAAGACTGCGCCCAAACTAAGAGACAAAGAAATGTTTTCAGTACACACAGAATTAAAATGTTACCTACTCACCTTGAAATAGAGGCAAAACTAACCAGGATGTGGTGTGAATTGAACTAGGCAGCAAACTCAGAGAGCCAAAATTAAATAGCTGAATTTATGCTTTAGGCTGTGATTACAACCGGGCAAACAAATACCATTCCAGAACATGGGCAAATTTTAAATCTCACAATAAAATCACCAAAAATGGGCAAAAAAATCTGACTGATGGTGAACATTGTGCCAAGAGGGACATCTAAATCAGATATCGCCTGCGATTTTGTTGAAGGACAAACAACTTAGTACCTCTCTGTACTTTTAAGACAAAGTCTCAGAAGCCAGCCGTTTCTCACATCAGATGTGTCAAGTATAAACTGTGCATTTTTGATCTGTCGGTTAACTACTAGCATCTTCACTGACTGACTGTTATATTCACATTTTTGTCAAAAAATGCTTGACTATTTTGTCTACAGTACTGTTTAAAAGTTTGGGGCCAGTAAAATACTTTTATTCAGCAAGGATGTATTAAATTGATCAAAAGTGACAAAATGTATTATTTTACAAAAGATTCATAATTTCCATAAATGTTGCTCTTTTGAACTTTCTATTAATTAAAGAATCCTGAAAAATGTATCACAAAAAAAAATATTAAGCAGAACAAACATTTTCACCTGTGATAATTATAAGATTTTTTTTTTGAGCATCAAATCATCATATAAGAACGATTTCTGAAAGATTATGTGACATTTCATTTTTTTTAAATATACTAAAATAGAAAAGTTATTTTAAATTATAATAATATTTCACAATATGGTTGGTTTTACTGTATGATCAAATAAATGCAGACTTGGTGAGCATAAGAGACATCTTTTAAAAACATTTAAAAATCCTACCGACCCCAAACTTCTGAACTAGTGTATTACAAATAAAACAATAAAGTGAATTTAGACAAGTGAATGAATTTAACATTAACATACTGATTTTTAAAGAGAATTAGAATTTAAACTTTATATGAGTGTTAGATGATGGCAACGGTAATCTAAAAGTGAAAATCATCATGCACAATGAAATATCCAATATCAGCCAATATATATTCAATATTGGTCAATAACTGATGGTAATGATATATTGTGCATTGCTAATTCATTTAAATGACTCAAATCCATCAATTATTATTCAGCATCATTAAGGGTGTAACGATATTCAAACTGAACCGGAAAAACATGATACAACAGCCACGGTACGTGCCACGATACACTCTTGGCCTAACGTTACCCCGCCCCCTGCTGAGACGCTTCAAAGCCATGATGCTTTTGAATTGCTTGAATCACTTTGAAAGGGAAGGTACCATTAAGGGCAACATGTGCAGAACAAATCTGTCAAATAGGCTACATAAAATTATAATGAGAACACGACTGTAAAAAAATAGGCCATGTTTCAGTGCATTGTTATGGAAAGAATGCGTCTACAGATTTATATCTTCAGGAAAGTCAAGTTTGCTTGTTCAGCCACTCACAAACTTTTTTTGGAACTGTAAGTTGGAATATTTTGTTTATATATATATATATATATATATATATATATATATATAATATATATATATATATATATATTAGGGGTGGGAATCTATGGGTATCTCATGATTCGATTCGATTCGATTACGATTCAGAGGCCCACGATTCGATTAGATTACGATTAACAATGCATCGATGCATCACAATGTTGTCATACATCCTGTACATCTATTAGGGGTGGGAATCTTCAGGCACTTCACGATCCGATCCTTGATCTACATTTTTTCCCCAATTAATTCTTCTGCTGTGCAAATACATCTTTACAACTTTACATTTTAAACAAAATTGCAGTTATATGCTGACATCTCTGTATGCAGGGCTCCAAACTGTGACTAAAACAGTCGCATTTGCGACCATAAATATTAATTTGCGAGTGACGTTTTTGCTGAGGTCGCCACTGGCGACTACCCGCCGAAAGCCCCTCAGGATTTAAGCGATAAAAAAGTTTTCTCAGGTGGATGATTGCTTCATTCTAGCAGCGCCCCGTCTGTGATAAAACGAACTCGGGCCGAATGTTAATACACACAACTACAGCGAGTGTGGACCTGCCGCGTGTACAACAGCTTTCAGCCGAGATCGGCCCATAGAGAAAAAAAAAGCCGTCTGTCAGCCAGAAGTGTTTTGTAGAGTCGGCGCGGCTCTGAACCATTATCTTCTCACCGATGCCGAGACTGAACCGACAGAGACGCATTTCAGCCAGAATCAGCCCGAGTGTTATTGCTATCTGGGTATATATTTACATGTTATAACTTAAAAAATTGAATGTAATGCCTTTTTTCCTAATTGTTTTGCGATCAAATCTTTTGTTATGTTCACGTATTGAACTGAGACGATGCGCATCAAAGTTTTAGTGGAAAAAGAGAGTTTCAGACAGTCCTCATCTCTGCCGCACATCAGTGCTGCCGCACACAGTCTGATAAACGCAGCTCCGCTGTGCAGCGAGAGAGAAATGACGGAGACGTAAGAAGGGAAAGTGCAGAAAATACAGCGTCTATTTCGTGCACAACTTGAACAAACTAGAACAGGTAAAGCTGTCAGTTGTGTGGATATTGGCAATATCGTTAACAATTCTCGTGTATAATAATTACTAATATGGCTTCTTCTAAACAAGATCTTGGTCTGTGTTCTTTTAATGCGTGAACTTCATTATTTGAAGTGCAACTGCCGTCCAGTAATCGCAAAAAGCTCTGTGCTTTGTAACTTTTTAATAAAAAGTACCAGCTTTAAAATTATTCCGAATTCATAATGAAATTCATAAAATACAGTTTTGGCGCTCCTTAATGCGGCAGGCGCGGTCGCTTTAGCGCCTCAGTTCAAGGGCAAGTGAACCCATTTAATCTTTCTCTTTACTAATATAGTAGTGAACATGAATTAACATCGAAAGATAGTCTATTTTATAAGAGATCCTACAGTACAACTAACTGAAATGTCTCATGTAGGAGGAGCCCAAGCTACACTCAGTGGCCAAGTGATGCTTATGCTCCATGATACTGGTACAGACTCTGTGTAATGAACAATTCTTTGTGACTGTAGATTTCAAGCTGGAAAAGACATTTAGTTCCCACTTTAAGTGAACCTTAGTTCCCAGGTCATCTACAAGATGGATTAAAATGCTGATAAAGTCAAGAAAAGATGAGACATAAACACATGACAGTATGATTGAAATGTTGAAATGTAAATAAATAAATATTAATAATCGTAAAATAAATAAAACACGTTTATTCTGTGGCACCTAAAAAAATTATTTGGCTCCTAAGTTTTTTTCTTATAGGAGCCAATGGCTCCTTACTCGATTTTTTTGTTTGGAGCCCTGGTATGTCAGTACTGCCATCTTAAAAACAGGGTTGTGAATCTTCACTGGTTTCACAATTCAATTCATTTACGATTATTATTATATTATCAACTCAACATCACGATGCGTCACATTCTCAGTTTTCAATATTACTGCACGTCTACATTTTCATATAAATTTTATATTAAACTTATTTTGTGCAAAATTAACTTTATTTATTTTTTTATTATATAAGCACTGCAGGCTATTTTTTAAAACAATTATTTTAAATAAGTGTTCTTTAAGTGTCCGAAAGTTTACAGACAATAGTTGAGTTTTTTTCCTCAGCATTATTGCCATTTGATTATTACTGATTGATCACGGCAGCTTTAACAGGCTGCATTCACACTAATGCACAGATCTATTTCAATATGAGATGTTTTGTCCTGCTCTGAAAACATAACTGACTGTGTGTACATCAATTTCATATAAAGTATTCGAAAATGCAAGTGCATTTAACCGCAGCTGCAATTGAGGAATTGAAAGTCTGTCAGTGCGCGAGTTTCATGCATCTAATAGTACTGCATTCCAAACGGCATAAATGAAAGCATATCTAAAGTAAAACACGGCGGGTGGAAGCACAGACTGTCAAGCAATGTGCACGTGTCTCACAGCACAAATTCTGTGCAATGAAGCCCACCTAGCTTGCACACGTGCCATATGCGGGAAAAATAAACAAGCTCAGAATCAATTAAACAAAAATAACGACTTTATTCAACAATTCCTTTGTCAACAGTCTCCTCTGTGTCTCTCCATATCACCATTTAATTTATCCACGGTACATGCATTTTTATATGTAGCCTAAGTTATGATGCCCGATGACTTATTTGCATTATTTAGGCATTATTTTATTTTATTTGAATTTTTTTAAGGCAATAGGTTTTTGGGTAACACTTTAAGCAACACATTTTAAAGTCTCATTTGTTTATGCATTTATTAACATGAACTAACAGAGAGTAATTATTGTTGTTATTATTGAGTTAAAAGTGAAACTAGTGTTCTTCAGCATTGCTGGTGTCATGCCATGAACCCTACTCCCACAGCAAACAGAACAGAACAGAACAGAACCAAACCGTGGCTCAAAAACCATGATATGATCCCAACCATGGCATTGGTATATCGTTACACCCTTAAGCATCATAGCAAGTGACATACCATTTTTGCGCTCGTTGAGAGGGGGCAGCCTCTGGCTGGGGTGCAGGGACAGTTCGCCCATCTCATGGGTTACAACCTCACTCTGTGGGCTGGGCACCAATAAACCCCCAATCCCAGCATCCCCCTGGTCCTCCATGTCTCCTCAGTGAGGAGTCAAGGGTTTCGCTGGGGTTCACCAGACGATATGGTCACAGGAAGCTCCTCACTTCAGTTTCTGCAAAAGACAAGCTTGGTTTAGATTCAGGTGAAGAAAAAAAGTAAACAGCAAAGGAATTTGGTCTAAGGCTGGCAGACTGTGTATTAGCAATACTTGAAATCATAAGTCAAATGGGGAGTTTGGGAATGATGTGGTAGGGTCTGCAATATCACTTTAGCCATGCAAAACCACCAAAAACACAGGATGTACTGAATCTATGGCATGTACAGTTGCTGCTGTTGCACATCTATCAAAACGCTAACAAATAATAAAATGAGCCTTTCCACAGACGGTGAATGAATAGACGTTGTGTTTGCTAGCTTGTCATTACTCAACTTTACATCATCCCAGTGGTTTAGATGTGAAACCAATAAAAATATAAACACAGCGCTCACCATGGTGCTGTAAAATGCTTGAATACACTATGACCACATCAGCACAAACCACAATCATTCACTCCCATGAAACACTCGCCATTCAAAACCTCCTGTCACATGGAAACAGAGAGGCAAATTTTTCTGTTGCTAATTTTACAAATACAAATTTCAGTGGCAGATCAATTCTGCAACTGATCTCAAACAAAAAGTGGACAGTGATGGATTTTGTTTAACTAACAAACTCTATTTTGCCAATGATGGATTTGGTTTCCTAACTTAAAACATTAAAACAAATGAAACATCACATTCTGCTTCAAAAAAAAAGAAAAAGAAAAAAAAAAAGGTTTTTTTCCCTCTTCCTGTGGTTTTCAACACCCCATCCTGTCCCCTGGGGAAAAAGGCAAAAAAATTTACTCTTTTAGCTGCCTATAACATTGGATCCAGCATTTAAAAAAAATAATAATAATAAAATAAAATAAATAAATAAATATATATATATATATATATATATATATATATATATATATATATATATATATATATATATATATATATATATATATATATATATATATATATATATATATATATATACACACACATACATATAATAGTATCACTTTATTACTTTGTTTTTTTTATAATAATTAAAATTTGTGCAATAATATAAAAAAAATCATTCACTGCTCTAAACAGAACTTGTAACTTGTAAACTAAATAATAGTAGTTTCAGTGTATTTATGAACACAGTGTAAATTATTCTTTTTTTCCCATTTCTGTAGTGTTTTGTACTAGAATATACTGTTTGTACCTGAGCTTCAAGCACTCATTTCTATCTTTGTCTTATCCTAAGTATCCATAATGAGTAATGGCTCAAACCAAGATAACCAATCAGGGATCTGAACATAACATACTGCAGAGTGCAAACTAACACTCGTGCACAAAAGCATGCAGCTACAATACTACCAGGCCAAACCTCATAATGTATTCTTACATAACACACCAGCAAATGTCATCTACTCATCCTCTTTATTTTGAATTTCTAACATTCTCTACACTATAAGATCTTTTGGTTGATAGTCAACACAATACACAAATTGTTTATATTTTGAAGGGCAGTGTTGCCAACATTCAGCACACTGTATGTGTAATGAAGCCTGCTATTAGTCCTTCATAGTCACTGTTGCTAGGATACAGCAGCCTCCCACACAAATAAACTCAAGCTGCTGGAGCTCTGCCTCTCTCAGCAGTACACTGTTTAGTAGGGCTGGGACGATAAATCGTTGCAGAATCGATTCGTAAACAGATTCGATTCTGAGCTTAGATTTTAACAGCAGATGGCGCTCTAATCTAGTTTTTATCCATCCACTCAAATGCTCATGGAGAAGAGTGCTAAAGAGCGCTTGTGTGTTCGGCTGAGTCATGTAATTTCACCTCAGCTTAGAATGCTTTTATGACGCGAGATTAATGTAAACACAGCCCATTGTGAACACCTTTGTAATTCGCTTAAACCTTTTCGAATTTTATGAATTATTATTTTAGGTTCAAGTGTGTGTAAGGATTTGGAAACAAGCAGAGTACGGCTATTTCTAAAGCAAGCAGTGCTATTTGCTGTTCAAAACTAAACTCAGTATCAATTCAAGAAAGAATCGTGATGCATTCGGAAAATCTCAGAATCGATGCTGAATCTTTTCGTGATTTGCATTGCACTGATATATTTTCCCAGCCCTACTGTTTAGCGATCACTCATTCAGGACAGGGTCAAATGTAAACTTGCATTCACTGGAAATTTTTAGAATGTATTATTATAATGTATATTTCCGCTATTTCTGCTGCTCTTAAAGCTCCTCCTGCTGGCAGAGAATGAATGTTCCCGTTTGCTGTTTTATATAAAGCCTATAGACCCCTTAAAAGTTTGTAAACATTGCAACGTCTCCGGATGGGCGGGGCTTAGCTGGAGGCAAAAAGGGGCGCGGACGCAATGTAGACAAGCGTAAACTAGCACGTTTTAGGAGGGATTTATTAAACATGGATGCAGAGGAAGGTTCGGAACTGTCCGAATATGTACAGTCACTGACTCTGCGGGACCGTGACAAAAAAATTATAATAAAAAAAGTGGGAGTTAGCATACATTTATCAATTAATTCAGTTGATCACTCAGTTCACTGACCAAACTGGTTATCTGACCAAAATATAATGACGAGTGGATAACATTACAGTAGCCTAATTTATTTATTTTTTTTTTTTTAGCTAAGCCTGGTGTAGTTCTTGTATCTTGTTCTCATTGGAAACATTTTAACCAGGTTTTGGATATTTCCTAGACAACATATGAATTACTTTCGGGTGGTTTGGGGAATTTTGTCAAGGCTTATTGTCTAAAGTAACCTATCGCTGGGCTAACTATGATTAGCAATGTGGATTATTTTAAGAGACCATTCAAAGGATGGCACACACATCTATCGCTGTATGTTTGTTTAACATTTAAGCTAGCTAGTGCGCTGAAGGTTGGCGACTTTTCACCTATAAAACATAAACTTGCTGATTTGTACTAGATAAAACCAACACACCAGTACATATGCATAGATTATTTTACCTAATATGAAGTGTGCAAACCATACACGAGCATTATTTATGATCGTCTCTTTCTAGTCTGTACGCCGTATTGCATTCAACCACAATTGTCTTCTTGATTTCTGTGAAGGAATGTCGGCCGGGATCCGGTGAAACTTTAGTTTTGAACCAAAAGTGCTGTTCCTTCTATTCGGGCAGCCAAAAACACAACAAGACAACATTTTAAAGTCAAAACCTCAAACTTTTAGCGCGCCTGCTATGAGTTCTTCCTTATGGTTTGCCTCCAGCTAGAGCGGTGACGTCACAGTGACGTAGGCGATTAAGGGGTCTATATTTCCCCCGGGGAAGTCTATGGGAAACACTGTACTTGTATACATATACAATATGTATACGATATGTGTTTTAATATATGATATGTATTTGATCTCTTTGCAATCTCAGAAGTATTTGTTTTTTCAATCAGAAGAACAATCCTTTTGACTAAACAGCCTCTGTTGGCAAACAGATTCAAAGTATTTCGTTTTAGATTAATTTGGATAAACTAAACAATAATGACAATATCTCTAATTTATTAACTATTCCCTGTCAGTATCTTAATTTGATGTTCATTTGCAATGACATACTAAATATTTTTAAGCATGTAGCTACTTGTCTTTATGTACATTTGTTATTTAGAAATTTATACTCTGTGGAAGGACGAATTTATGGAGCATATGATTTAATGTCACACCATGTAAATATTTGTATGCAATTAGCTCAATCTGTGGCATACTCACTGCCACAAGCAATGGTGACGCAATATGAAGCAACAAGCTGACCACAAACTGTGAAATTGCCAAGGCAAAATTTATATAAAAATATAAAATATTTATATAAAAATATAAAATATAAGGCAACACTCTAGACACATGCATGTCATCCACCAAATACAGTCCAGGCCATTATGCAAAGCTGAAGACTGTCTGTCTGGTGTGGATCCACCACGTCAAAGAATAACATTCAGACAGTCCACATCTGGCTTACACCACATTAAATATGCGGTACAATGATATATGAGATACATGTACATCTCTCCATTATAGGGATAGTTACAATAACAATGTATATCTTACATAAGAAAAACAGAGGGGCTGTGCTGCTTCTGTGGTCTGCTGTTTCTGGCATGCCTCACTGTTAGAGCTCATGGCTAAACCATTTACCATACAACCCTCAAACCACATACACATCAAACTATAACACTGAGTGGCAAACTATCTATCACAATCAATTCAGTTAAGTTATTGGAGGCAATTAGAGTAAACATCAACATGTCTTAAGAAGGAGCCTGGAAAAAAAGCAAGAATGACTAGGTTTTCTATAGAAACAGCAAGATCTAGAGAGGTTTGCTCAAAACTAAGCATGTAAACTAATGACACCTCACTGAGAAATGACCAGCCTTCATACTGACGTCAGGAGATGCCAAAGAGTAGATACTTAAAGGGACAGTTCACCCTAAAATGAAAATTGTTATCATTACTCACTCTCAAGTCATTCCAGACTTTCATTCATCTTCAGAACACAAATGAAGATATTTTTTATATTCTCTCATAATTTTTGCTCACGCAACCAAAATTTCCATGCTTCAAAAAGTACATATAGACATAACTCAACCATAAATGTTTGACATGGAGAACAAATCTCAATGGATGCTGCGCGTAAAAAAATGACACTGGATCTTCTGTGTTTACCATATTTGATGAGTCCTATGTATGTGCATTGATCAAAGAAAACTAAATCTTATAAAGCGATCATGCCTCTTCAGATGACTTGGATTAAACCGTTCAATTGATATGGATTACTTTTACAGTGTCTTCATAAATGTTTTGAAGCTTGGAAATAGGGCTGTGTGATAATAACAAAAAACAATATCTATCAGGATTGTTTTTTTAGATGAGTGTGATTTTGTGCTAGGTACCTTGTAGGGCTGCACAATTAATCGAAATTTATTCGCAAAGGGAATAAATCGCGATTGGGCAGAAGCTGAGATTGTCCTGAGTTATTATTATTATTATTTTCATCATAATAAAGTATATCTATAATGAAATGCTAATCGACATAGCCATTATCACTGCTAAGAATACAATGGAATATTGTGTGCCTTAATTATTCTGTTTAAGAAGCCACATCATATCACAGAAGGATTTATTTTAAACACTCGACTGACGTTTTGAAGTGAGTTTGGAGTAAAAACATGTTATTAAAATGTGGTATTTTCACATGCTCTCAGATGGAGCAGCATTTAATACACAGAGCTGTAGTTCACCGAGAAGATACGCAAACAGCTTTCATAATCATGAACGATTTTGTTGATTTCATAATCTTACAATTATATTGTCTGCAATTATGAACGCTATCTTGCATAGCTTGTCAGAGAACTACGGCTCTGTGTAGTAGGGCTGGGCGATATATCTAACGATATGATCATGCGCATCTAGTCAGTAAATCTGGTTCCGTGATTACCGCTAAATCGCCATCACCTGCTTTCAAATGGAGCGGCATTTAATATACAGAGCCGTAGTTCACTGACAAGGTACGCAATATCGCGTTGATTATCGAAGGCGATTCATCTGGGATAATGAACGTGATATTGCGTAGCTTGTCAGTGATCTACGGCTCTGATCTATTAAATGCCGCTCCATTTGAAAGCAGGTGATGGCGATTTAGCGGTAATCAAGGAACCAGATTTACTGACTAGATGCGCATGATCATATCATTAGATATATCGCCCAGCCCTACTGTGTAGTACGGAAGTTCTAAGCGGCCATCCATTATAATTTTTTTCCTTTTTGTTTTCTCGTTATAACGACTTAATTTTCTCGTTATCTCGACATAACGAATCGTTATAACCTCCCTCCTTTATAACGACTTAATTTTCTCGTTATCTCGACATAACGAAGTTCGTTTTCATCGTTATAACGACTTAATTTTTCTCGTTATCTCGACATAACGAAAGTTTGTTTTCCCCCCTCGTTATAACGACATGAAAGTTTTACTGTTGCTATAGTAACGAACTCAACTTTGACAGGCATCTGATGGACAGCCATGCAGGCGCTCTTACTGTAGCCTATATTTCAGCAAATTTTGCTTCGCCTAGGTAACAATAACGTCTACAATACTGTATAAATAAAGGCTGATCAATCACTATTGATTTTTTCCAGAGACAGTACAACGAACGTTTTGTTTTTGTAATTAACATGTTTAAATGGCAACACCGCGCCATTAGAGCTGCTTGGATTAAGCTCACTTTTAATTTTCCCTTTATATGAAATAAAATTATATATAATTTGTAATTTGTAGTAGTCATTGTGGCAGATATCATGTGTGTTATAAGCTTCTGTTTGAAAAGAGCGTTCATGTGTACGTGTAGTGTATGTGTGTGTGTGTGTAGAAAAAAACCATTACAACATTACAGAACAAAACTGAATTAAATTAGCCTATGGATTTTACATATACATCACATTTCTCATCAATATGGTTAACAATAAAGATTAGTAATAAGGAAAAGAAGCACATCAGCCCTACATCGTTAAATCCCGTCCTACTATAGATAAACGGAACATCTCCGCTTATTAACTACCTAATCATTAAATTAAAATTACATTTAAATTAATCATGAGCCTAAAAGAAGCACAAATATAATATATATTGGTGCAAACAGAATACAGTGATGTCAACCTTGGTTTTGATAAGCAGTTATTGATGAAACAGAATGCGTTGGTGAAACTCATGCATCTAGCAGGAACTTAATACACAAAATATTCATATTGATTCAAGCATTTAACATTTATGAATTAATTAAATGTCAGTAATAAACAAGACTGCACAAATTATAGCGATCACGAGGAAGGTCCGCGTACAGTAAAGTGGATAGTATACAACACCCCATCAGTTATATTCAGGTCTATAGTGCCACCTGCTGGCGCAGTTTTGTAAATTCTTAGAGAAAATTAAGTCGTTATAACGAGAAAACAAACTTTGTTATGTCGAGATAACGAGAAAATTAAGTCGTTATAACGAGAAAACGAACTTCGTTATGTCGATATAACGAGAAAATTAAGTCGTTATAACGAGAAAACGACCTTCGTTATGTCGAGATAACGAGAAAATTAAGTCGTTATAACGAGAAAACAAAAAGAAAAAAAATTATAATGCATGGCCGCTTAGAACTTCCGTAGTGTAGTAAATGCTGCTCCACCTAAAAGCAGGTGATGGAGATTTACTGCTAATCACAGAACTGGCTTTACTGACAAAATGTGCATGACAATCTGGATTAATCACGTTTGATTAATTGTGCAGCCCTAGTACCTTGGCTGGTTTGGGCTTCAAATGGATAAATAAATATGACACTAAAACCGCCAGTAGGTGGCAGCAAGTGAATCGTTAATTCAAATGATTTGTTCAAAACAGCTGACTGACTTAGAAGCGAAGCAAAAGACTATTGTGCTGATGAATCGATCATTGATTCATTGACTCAAATGATTCCTTTAAAAACCGATATATTCAGGAAAGAAACATCGCAGTGTTGCTCTGAGACGCACAAATGTTCTGCTCTAGCTTTTTTTTTTTTAACTAGGCTTTAAAAAAAAAAAAGACAATATCATCCCTTAAATGTAACTCACTTCATATTCACAACTTGTTGAACTGTTGTACAAAATTACAAATCTGAGAATTGAAAATATGAGATATGAGATCAAACCCAATATGAGATCAAACGCACATGTTAATATTTAGGAAAAAGGTACTGTTGCTTGTGTGATATTACATAACTATAGAAATAGGGCTGCACAATTAATCGAATTTCTAATCGCAATTACAATTATTGATGCCACAATTACTTAATCGTTCAAAGTGGCAATTAATCATCAAAAGTCCACCTATGTTATTCTGTGTGCTTAAGATGCGTTTTTTTCTTTCTACATGTTATCTTAAGGGTTTTTCTCATTATTTTAATTTTAGTTTTAGAATAACATTATAATACCATTCACATTTTTACTTTTTTATAATTTAAAGAAATCAATCTGATGTATAGTTGACATTTGAGGCTTAATACTATAGAAAAGCACTAAAAAATTTTTAGTTAGAGTGTTTTCAGCTTATTTTCATATAAAAATATGGCATGCAGCTGCATCAAACAATGGTATAAACATCATTCAAAGTAAATTGTGATAATCGGAATTAATAATCGCAATTACAGTTTCAAGGGAATAATCGACAATTATGATTTTTGTCATAATCGTGCAGCCCTATATAGAAATATAAAAATACAGGGATTTTTTTTTGCTTTCATAACTTTAATTATATAGGGGCATTCTAACTGCATTCTAATAGGATTCATCACACAGTGAATGCTTTTGGACTTTCAAGTGTTGTTGTTTTTTCGCAAAGTGAGTGACACTTGATAATGTTAGCTCGTATATTGTTAAAACAACAATTACAATATAACTGCAGACAATAAATATCACACACCCCTACTTGGAAATTTTGGTTGTGTGTACTGTCAATGAAAGGGCAAAAATGATGAAAGAACATTTAAAATATCTTCATTTGTGTTCCAAAGATAAGTGGAAGTTTTGTGTCTGGTGAGTTTTCAATGACTAATAACCACCATTCAAAAATTACAAGCCAAAAAACTGCATTCAAAATCAAGCTGGCATTGCTACAACTCAAGATTTCATTTCAGGGAATACATCTGATCTTAAAATGAATTATATTTTACAGGATTACCAGTGTAAAATTTCAGGAACACTATTCAACAACACTGTTAAAAACAACAATGAAATATATCATATTTTGATTATTTTTAACTGAACCAATATACTGATCAAACTTCAATCATTAAACTAGTTCTTGTTTTATATCTGTTGCTATAAGCATTGTTTTTGTAAGGAAGTTACAACACTTTAGGAAGATGTGCCCTCAAGCTCTAGTTCTCCATTCAAACTATTAGCACAATAGCTTCTCCTTCACAGTGGCCAACATTTAATCTGTCTCAAGTGGGATCTGAACCTGATTCTGCTGAGACAGCTTTCTATGAGCCATGACTAAATACTCTGGAAAATATCAAACTCCAATTAAAAAGCAAACCCAGATGTTTGATCCTTTTCATGTGCTGTGCTGGAAACACGAGCAATGATTTCCATGTGTTCATCAAAGGACAGTAAGAAGGTGGGCTGGCACAAGATAAATGTTTAGTTTACTTCAGCCCCGCACTTGAGCTCAACTTCAATTTGTTAATGACAAACTTTAAGATTAACTTTTTACGAATGGTCCATTAATAATTTCATGTAGGGGTTCATTAAAATGTCTATGCATGTACACTAAAAAAAATTGTTATGAAATGTCCCAGCTGCATAGATATGTACAAATTGTGCATTTTAATGTAGTTGCCAAAGTGTACATCCTAAAATCAAGTGAGATTTATCAAAAGACATAAACTAGGAGTCTTTAACAAGGGGTCCACAGTGGAACAACACGATGGTCTGCTAGTGTTATAAAAAATATTTTATATATATATATATATATATATATATATATATATATATATCTTGAATTAAAAAAAAGTTTCCAAAACAAAGTTGAAGTTAAGAATCTAAAGTACAGCTAAAAATCAATGTTATTTTAGCATTATTTATCAAGCATAATTAATATCTTGACTTAGCTTTTGTTTTTATATTTTTAGTTTTCATTTTAAGTTTTGGTAATTTTGTTATGTGCTGTTGTCATTTTTATTACTGTCTGATTTTTATTTCTATTTAGCTTTATTTTTACTTCAGTTCTAATTTTAGCCATTTTAGCACTTTAACGTCAACTGTAACGTCAACACTCACTTTTTTCTGCAGTATGTCTCTCATAGGGTTACGTAATTAAAACTTAGGTATCATAGTCAACAGCTGAGAATACAGGATACACTTGGTAAAAAAAATCTTGATTTCTGTATTTATAAAAAATCTAGACATGTGGATAAAAACTATATTTGCGTGGACCAACAAATCAAGCAAATAATAGCAGGTGAAATCTTGATTTGGTTGCTAACTTTACATTTCAAATCAAAAACACACCACAGAGCATTAATCTTGCATCCAAGCACTACAGAATTTGATTTCAGACATTCATGGCTTGCAGTGGAGATGCCAGGAGTCCAGTCTATGAGCTTCCCATATTAAAATTACACCGGTGTATGACTCACGAGTTGTCTGAAGACTGCAGATCTATTGAATTGTTTACTCTCATTCATCTGGAGTTTCAGTTTCACCAGGAGAGTCAATGAGAAACAAACAGGATGCAAAAACGTCCAGCGTGTTTAACCTTTCTGCCATGCACATGACTAAATCTTCAACAGACCCTTCCTCTTGGGCCTGAAGTATCTGCCACTGAGGAGATCAACATGTAAACCCCACTGTCTTATTATAACATCATGTGAACCAGCAGTGTTATTGATCTACAAACATCACAACTCAATGTTTAAAGACAATACTGTAAGTTAGCATGCTAGTAGCCAACAGTAAATATACAACATTTCGCGACATACAAGTTATGTAAAGCTCGGCCAAAAATAGTCAATATGTCGTGTTTATGTTTTTATTTTAGCGTGTATATCTCGAGTGTACATGACAGTCATGCTCTGTATTTGTCAATGGCTCAATCCTCACATCAGCAAACAGGCTAGCACGAGAACTCCAGCGCTACACATTAAATCACTTACTGTCATATAACGACGCTTCTTCAGTTACCCTGTTTCCTATAGCTGTGTCTAGCTTGCTTGTCGTAGCCCCTTGGTTTAATGCTCCATAACTGTCCTTGATGTGGTCACCCATGTATCCAGGGATTGATTCTGGTTTTCTTTGGGACTGAAGTTTTTTTTTTGAGGAAGATGGCCGCTGTTCGTCTGAACTCAGTGACGCACACAGAGGTGATATAGGCCAGTCACCATCAGGGGGCGCTCGTGTTCCGTCGGTCTTTTTGTATACAACTTTTATATAAACTGTAATTTACTTAATATTATTTAATGGTACAGTTAACTCCCATATATACATCTGTCACAATTCACTTTCATTATATGGAAAAAGTGAGTTATTATGAAAGTAGTCAAAGAAAAACACGCAGTTCTGGCATGAGTAAATTACTGAATTTCATTTGTGTGTTGAATACACAGAGATAATTACAGAAATAATTTATTTTAATCATGATAAAAATGTTAACATTTTTCTAAGAGTGGAAATTTACCTCCAGCCAAAGCAAAAAATTAATATCAAACATCTAACAAGCAAATAACTACATTTAAATGTCTACAATACAAAAAGTTATCTAGAATACCTACCAAGCTATAAACTACATGCAATGTCACAAGTCATTACAAATTGCAAAGTTTGATTCTAACATACAAGGTATTTAAATATTCAGAAAAACAATAATTTATTCACTGCATCGTACACAACAATTTCATAATAAATATGAATAAAAATCCTTTTTGACAAGGCACAATTGCCAAATCTGAGACTACTTTTCTTCTTTATGATATCTACTTGTTTTTCTGAACAGGCACTATGTTCGTGGGATTGTGTAGGAATTCATAAAGCTGCCTGACATTGCTGCAACTGCCCAATATCTCACTGAGCTTTTCCTGACTAAATGTTTTAAGATCAGCCAGACAGGAAGCATGTTTTATAAGGCTCTTGAAGTTTTTCACAATGACTCCAGGCATACAGAGCAAGAAGTTGTAAGGTCCGGGGTTGTACAGGTCTGCTGACTCCGTCACAGTCTCTGATTCCACAGTAACGGCCTGAGCTGTGGCAGCGTCAGGAGCTGGTGGCGGCGCTGGCAGGTTCATGACTGCGGACAAGATCTAGGTTGGTGTCTTCCCTCCCCTCTCTCTCTTCTGGCACAACCATGCGGGCCTTTTCCCAATTTTAAAATGAAAAAAACAGCTTTTAAGATAAACAGTGTCACAAACAGATGAATACAATTGAATAAATGAAATACTGAGCTAACCTTATGAGTACTCGAATTCTTGTTTTTCTGTGCTCAAGACTGTAAGATACTTCTGTTCTTCTGTCGAGCCTCCATATATAAGAAAAATACACACTAAACATAAGGGGGAAAACAATCAGGAAAGCTACATTTTTTTATATTAAATGTAAATATGGAAAAAAAAATATTTATATAAATAATTTAAATTGTTTATATAAGCATATCTAAATTAAGACAATACCATTCAAAAGTTTGGGTAAGTATGATTTTGTTTTTTATTAGAAATTAATACTTCAGCAAAGATGCATTAAATTGATCAAACATCACAGTAAAGGCATTCATAAAGATTTGTTTTTAAATAAATGCTGTTTTTTATCTTTCTATTCATCAAAGAATCTTGTAAAAAAAATAAAATAATCACGGTTTCCACAAAAATATTAAGCAGCACAACATTTTCAACATTAATAATAAAAAATATTTTTTGATCACCAAAACAACATAATATAATGATTTTTGAAGGATCGTGACACTGAAGTACTGGCTGCTGAAAGTTCATCTTTGGCATCAGAAAATTTTACAGTTAATATAATTTTTTATTTTTTTTTAATTGTAATAATATGTCACAATATTACCTTTTTTATTGTATTTTTGATCAAATGAATGCAGCCTTGGTGAGCATAAATGATTTCAAAAGCATTTTAAAAAATCTTACAGACCCCAAACTTTTGAGCAGTAGTGAAATTGTTTCATTAAATATACATTTGCTCCATGCCAATACACATACCGAAAAGGCTTTCCTGGCCTACTGGCTTTATAAATTTCAAGCTGCCACAAAACTGAGTTCTGCATCATACAAAACAACAAACACGGGGTCAACCTCATGCAACACCCGTGTCAAACTGTAGAGGTCACTGCATCCCTTCAGTGGGTGAATGACAGTCAGTGGCTCTTTAAGAACGCCATCGGAAGAAAGATCAAGAAGAATCTCCTCTTCTTCCTCTTCAGCCAACCCTCCTTCATCTTCACTGTTCCCAATGAGGTCCTTTTCAGCTCCATCTTCCTGCCTCTGCACCTGAGAGACTCTTGACGGGCTCTCGATTTTTTTTTTTTTTTTTTTTTTTGAGTTGGTTTTGGTTTTCTTCCCTTTCCTCCTAACAGAATCCTTCTTTGCCCAGCCTTTGTCAAGCTTCAGTAGATCAGGCTGAGGATCTTCTTTTCCAACAGTGCGTGAATAAAGAAGGTGTTTTGCTCCTTTTTGCATATATTCCTTAAGCTGGGCACATTCTGTCATCACTGGCACATATCAACACACGGCCTGGTGTACAGACAACAAATGTTACTTAATGCTCTGTATATGAATAGTTCATGATCACTTTACTGTTAAATGATTTTACCTGGTTCATGCTCAGAGCTGTTGTTTTCTTTCTCAATCTCTTGTAGCACCTCTGTTAGAGCTTCCCACTTTGGGTTTTTCTCAAGCACAAGCTCTCTTTTTGGAGGGGCTAGTTTTATACATAAACAGAAAACACATTAAAAATTAGAAACAAGTATGTAAAGACCTTTTAGAAGAAACAATAGACCGTACCTGAATTACTACCAAAGCTTTTCTGGCTGGTTCTCAAAGACTGCAGATTGAGGAAGGTGACAGTCGTTTTGAGTGAGACAAAGAAGAAGGGTTCTCAAAATCTTCAGGTCTTGAATGAGAGATTTGGTCCTGGACCCCAGCTGATGCCACAGTGGGTCAAGATAATGACGAATTGCTTACATATGGAAAAACATGGTTAGCAACTCACAATTTACTCATGATCAGCAACTGTGTGTGTGCTATGCAATTATTTCATTTATCTTTCTTTTTTTTCTCATTATTTTTTAAATTGTTTTGAAATAAGTGTCTATTTATATTTGCCTCAGCAATACAGCACTTTTTTAAATGAATATTTTTTTTTATTTATAACCATTATTTAATATAATTATCATTTCGAATATTTTTAAAATGAGTTTTTGTGTAATTGTGATTTTTTTAATGTAAATCAGTGCTATCAACAAGTGCCCGTGGTGTTATTTTAATAAAAAATAAATAAAACTATTAAAGTTTACTACTAAAAATTAAATACATTTATTTATGATTATTATAATTTTTAATGTTTATTTATAATCAATAGAAATAACCATGGTTATACTTCCTGACACAATTATCAAAATTTCGGTCAGAGTAAAAATGAAACAAAAAGAAGTAAATTAAATTATGAAATATGAAATGTATTATTATAATTTATTATTATTATTGTTTTTTTTTTAAGTAGTATGATCATATTTGACACATGAATGTTGAATACCTCTGAAATATCAACATGATCAAAACTTTTTAGTATAATTTTAAAAATGTCCACCTTCAGGTAATTGTACACATCATTTTGCTGTAAAGATGTAAAAAATACTTTTATGTTGTTTATAATACTTCAAGATAAAGATTTACTAGACTGAAGCAAGCATTTTTTTTTAAACTTGATTATCCATACATCCTTTTTCGAAAAATCATGTTAAAATATAAGTATCAAATATGCTATAAATTTACTGGCTTTTATAAGGCTGAATCAAAGAATAAGATAACTATTTAATGTTTATATTTTGCCGGTAGTGCACACACAAAACAAAATTGAGTAAAACTTAACACTATTTCATAACGCTTCATATTTCACAAGTTGCGGTTTCGCCTTCGTTGCGGTTTCAAAAAGGTAGGTACTGTGCCACGTGATGTCGTGAAATTACTTTGATGCGTGGAAGCATATTATCGCCTCAGAAGAGAAATTATGCTTTGGTAAAACATAATTATGACATAAAAAGCTATAACAAAAACGAAAAATGGCGAAATTATGAGATACCAAGTCATAATTATGAGATTTATTATTTTTGTAATTAATTTTCTCTTTTCATCCTACCAATTCTCCGGAATTGTTTATAATGAGTATTTACTGTATGTCTCTACATGCTTCAGAATGAATCTATCAAGTAAACAGTAGCATTAGCACAGACCCTATTCTACTAGTAGTGTGTTCAGTTTGTGTACTGTATTGTACATTGTTCTGTATATTGCTCATTTTGTAAAGACTATTGCATATTGTGCTGTACATTGCCCACGGTAACAGACTCATATTACACCTACACACTTGCACATTCATACACTCTTATATATGTCCCAAAGCTGAACATAAAGCATTTACCGCAAACCCATTCTATTCTATTCTATTCTATTCTGTGCAGAAGGCTGCAGAAGCCATGAATCACTATGAGTGGGTGCATTGCTACTTGGTGGCCTTGAGAGAGCAGTAGAGCACTTCTGTGTGGAGTGCTGCTGAAAGAGTGTTTATCACAGTATAAGTGGGACATGCTTAAAAATAATTAGGAAATGGATTTAAAGAGCTTTTATGAAGAATACAACATGTACAAGCATGCTTTTTATGCTTAATCTTCTTTTTTTCTGGGGGGGGGGGGGGGGGGGGTAGATAGAAAAGCATTTTCACATTGCTATCAACATAGTTACACAAAAATATTGTTTAGCAAATACACAAAATCTATGAAAACAGATAAATTAGTTGGAAACTCACCCTATCAGATAGCTACAGTTGTTTTCAACATTTCATGCGTCTAGGACAATATGTACAACTGCATATGACACTGCTATTTAAAACCAAAGCACACTTTGCACAGTATATTATCCACTCTTTAGATGTAAAGGTGTTACAGCACTTCAGCTTTCAATACAGACACCTTGTCAAGATAGAGTGAAATAGTGGATTCCAGGTCTGCATCACTCAAGGTCATGTTCAGTAATCTTAAGTGTATTCTTCTGTCTCTCTGATGCTTTCATTATTTATTTTGTTTATTGGCTGTTTGCTAAAATGAATAGAAAGGGGAAAACATGTACAGAGTGTATCTCAGGAAGCCCTTAACTCATCAAGTGCTCTGGTTTCTTGTTTGAAATTAAGCACAAGTTACCTCAAATAACATGAAAGAGCAGCACTTGTTCATTCATTGTATCTGAGTGGCAGAAAGAAAAAATCAAATAAAGAGACCTGCTGTTCAAAGAGCTTGTTTTGTTTTTGAGGTCACTGACTAAGCACTTGAGGAGAGGAAGCCCTAACGGTGGAAGTAAATAAAAGCAGGATGAACCTTTTATTCCGCCTGGTACAAAGTTTAATATGAGCCTTTCTCAAACATCACCATGTCAGGAAGGATGAGGTTGGGGGAGATCTAGAGGAAGCAAACAAACACTCGTCCCAAGCAGTAGTGGAGCATTGCCGTGACTGGGCATGTCAAGAAGCATATGAGATTAATCGAGGCAGGAAAAGGCGCCGGCTCAGAGAGCAGCTGGATTTTAGCAGTCTTTTCAAAGAGTGACAGGAGGTGCGCTGCTTAAACAGCATTATGTCAATGACTCATTAAAAACAAGTCCAAATGTTCAGCTCACTGTAAATGGCTCCTGCGCTGCATCTTTAACCCTGTGAAGCCTAACATTTGAAATAATAGTCAGGTTTTTTTTTTTTGGTTTTTTTTTTAATGGAAAATATTATTGAGCATTTAGACACAACAAAAAATAAATAAATTAAAAATAATAATAATAATAATAATAATAATAATAATAAGTTAATACTTAAAAAAATACTAACACTAATTTACCTTGCTGTAAGTGTTTGCTAGTAACACTGAATAAAACAAAATCACATCTTATGATTTTAAATTTTAAAGTATATTTACTAAGAATTAAGTAAATTTACAAAACAGCTACATTACAAATAACAATATTGACAAACATGAAATTAACAGCAATATTTCTGCTAGGTCAAATATTAAATTTAAAAAAAAAAACACTAGAAGTGTATATGACTGTATCAATGAAAAACATCAAACAATAGCTACACTGCAAACATAAATTCTGAAAAAGACTAAATTCACACAGCAATGACATTTCTATCCATCTCAAAACATTTTAAGTGAATAGTACTAAAGAGGAAAAGACACAAAACGATGTAGTACACATGCCAGACCAGCATGTGGCGCTGTAATTCTGCCACAGAGACACACTAAGAACGGAGAAGAAATGGACTATGCACATAAACCTTGCGCTCGGTATACAAACGAACATGGAACAATACATTTATTAATTTGTGTTAATGTTAATTAATAAAAAAAACAATTGTTCAGTATTTGTTCATGTTTTTGTTGCTCTTACGTGACGTAGCAGTGTTTGACTAGGGCGAGACGTGGGCTGATGACGTCATCGTTTCAGAAAATATACGGATTTGCTGTCCACATGAAAAAGCAAAGGCGGCATTTTCAAATTTATCCACTCTGGGATCCGGTTTAAAAAATATCAGTTTCACTCTCCCAAAACGCCGGATCCGTGTGGACGAAACACCTATACGATACAAAATGTATGCATATACAGCGAAATGCGTCTCCGTGTGGACGAGGCCTTGAAGTGCATAAGGTAGTAACAATGAAGAAAAATCAACATTACAAAAAATATATTAAAGAACATGAAATTCCCAGCAATAACTTTGGTAGGTCAAAGATTTCCTAATAAACCAAACCAATATGATTTAGTCATATATCTCAATTGTAATAAACCTAACCAGGAGGATTTAGTGTTGTGGCTAAAGGAATCTACTCTACAGAGCAAGCAGCACCACAGGGGTAGAAACAATAATCTTTATTAAATATCCTTCAGGCAGTTACCAAACATGTCAGAATGGGTCAGGTTCTAGAAGTCCCAAGCACTAATGTTAAACAATCTGGGCGAACAACACCACCATGGAACATGCTACACAGAGAACCGCAATAATTAAACTATAACCAAACTAGCACACCTACAATAAATAGGCCAAAGCTATGAAACACATATCACCCCCGCAGGACACGACACACGTTCACACAGCACGTAACCCTCACACCAAAGACACCATCAGACTGCCACATAAGAATTCAGTTCATCGTAACCCTCCCACCCCCTCATGAAATGGCTAGACTGCTAGATTTAAAATCACACACACACACACACACACACACACACACACACACACACACACACACACACACACAAAGGATTAAAAACTTAACTCCCCCGTGATGCGAGACCCTCCCCCAGGGTCTAAGCTTTGGCGCTGGTTGGTAGAGGGGAGAAAACAGACACCAGTCCAGCGCTCGCGAGGCCTCCGACTAGAGCGGAAACGGAGCACCCCGTTTCTGAGAAGCCGGGCCGCCCAACGCACTCCTATACCCGGCCTTATCTACAGGTTAGCCTACCAAGCTATCTTCGCCGCCAGCAGCCCTAAACAGCATGCGAACGGCACCCACCCCCCAACCTTGAGTGCAGCTCGGCGTTTAGCAAAGTTACTGCTTCCCAGCGCGCCGCACACTTCGCTGTGCCACTCTATTTATCGTTCTCTCTACGACTCCACGCTCATCAATGGTCAGGTGCAACAATTATTTAACTCAACCCCCTCTTCCCTCAAATCCCTCCCCCCCCACACACAGCAGTCATAACAATGCATTTTTCCCACGTCACTTCATTACACTCCCCCCACCCATAAAGCAGACTCGTCCTCGAGTCAAATTCAAAACATCTCATAGTCCCGGGACCACACAGGTGCCCTTCTTGCTCGTCCTGGACATAAGTCTTTGGATGACGTTGCACCTTGTTGGACCTCCCCGGTCATTGGAACTTGGCTAGTCATTGATGGTTGCATATGCCCCATGAGTGAAGATCCTTGACCACCTTGGTCCTGTGTGGTCGAAACAGGCCGGTCCCTTTGCCCTTGTGATCCCACTGAGGCAGCACTGCTTCCTGGCACCCCACTTGCTCCCCTCGTAGGTGTGACTGGGGGCACCTCGGATCTGGCCCCTGGCACTGTCACCTCGCTTTCTCGACCCGCTGTAGAATCTGACGTCTGCAGCCAGGTCTCCTTAAGTGGGACGCCAGCTACCCGTTGGCTCTCTGCACCCTCTTGACTGGTAACCTCTGTTACAGAAGCAAGACATGGTTTAAGTCGGTTGAAGTGCACCACTATTTCTGTTCCCCCCTCAACTGGCACAAGTTTATACAGAACTTCGGTTATCCTCTCCGTGACTTGATAAGGCCCCTTAAACCGTCGTTGTAATTTTGGACAGAGCCCCCTTTTCCTCACTTTCCCCCGAACCCAGACCAATTCTCCTTCAGAATAATATTGGAAATGTGCTCTGAAGTCATAGTCTGCCTTCTGTTTCACCGCAGCTCTTAACTGATGGCCCTTTACCGCCTCTACCACTGTAGACAATGTCTCCAATAGTCTAGCCACATACTCTGATGTGGAAGAGAATGTTTCCCCCCCACCCAAATTAAGCATAACATCAACAGGAAGGACTATCTCTTTCCCAAAAACCACTTTGTAGGGTGTAAACCCAGTACTGGAGTGAACGCTGCTTCTATAGGCCATCATCACATACGGCAACAGGATATCCCAGTTAGCTTGGTTATCATCTACAAACAGAGACAACATAGAGGCCAGTGTTCTGTTAAAAACCTTTCAACCATCCCATCCGATTGAGGATGATACGGTGACGTCCTGGTCTTATAAATGTTCAGCAACTGGCACACTTCTTTAAATAACCTAGATTCAAAATTTCGGCCCTGATCAGTATGGATTATCCTGGGGGCTCCAAAGCGGCACACCCATTGTTCAACCAGCAACTTAGCCACCGTCTCCGCTTCCTGATTAGGAAGAGGGAACGCCTCCGTCCATCTGGAAAAGTAATCCCCAATAACTACAATATATTTATTTTCTTTGGGGGTTTCGGGAAGAGGTCCCAAAATATCCACCGCGACCCGCTCATAGGGCCTTGATGTTACCACCGATTGGAGTGGGGCCCGCCATTGTTTTCCCCACAGCTTTCCTGGACCCACAATCCACACACTCACGACACCACCGCTTCACATCCCCAAACCAGCCCAGCCAATAGAACCGATCTTTCACTTTTGCTTGTAATTTCTGTATTCCCAAGTGTCCACCCGTAACATCATTATGCAACTGTCTCAAGATGTCTGACACCATTACCGTGGGAATAACCACCTGGACCTGGTTTTGCGGCATCCGAGTTCAATGGAGGAAACCTCACCAACCGGGAGCCCTGCATTTGTAACTGGGACCATACTGGTGCATACTTCTGTAGATCATCCGGTGGTTGCAACCCAGTCCCTCCCTCTTTTTTTTTTTTTTTGAGCAATGATCTTATGTAACTCTGCATCTTCCCATTGCGCCTGAGCCAGCTCATCACCTTCCCCCTCTGTGGTTACCTTGGGAGGCACATTTTGTACTGCAGCTATTACAGGCGCCCCTCGTGTCAGGGGGGCTGGCTCCAAGGGCACTGGAGTTGACAGGTAAGCAGGCAGCCTAGAAAGGGCATCAGCATTAGCATGCCCTCGTCCCGGGCGATGAACAATTTTATACTGGAAACTTGCTAACTGCTCCACCCATCTGGCTAACTGTCCCTCTAAGCCCTGGAAATTATGCAGCCACCTCAAGGAATTATGATCAGTTCGCAGGACAAATTCCTTACCCAAAAGGTAATGTTTAAAATGCTTGATGAACGTGACCATGCTTAACAGCTCTTTCTTGGTTGTGGCATATTTTCTTTCCTGCTTAGTGAGGGCTCTGCTAGCATATGCTATAACATGTTCAAACCCCCCCTCTTCTTGTGACAATACAGCCCCAATACCAGCATCGCTAGCATCCGTATCTACAATGACTGTTTTAGAGGGATCAGGGTATACAAGAACAGGAGCTGACATTAAACTCACTTTGAGCTGCTCAAAAGCTGTTTGACATGCCTCTGTCCATTTAAACCGCCTGCCTTTCTCAGTGAGCTGGTGCAGGGGGCGAGCTATCTCAGCAAACCCCTTCACAAACCTCCGATAGTACGAGGCTAAACCCAAAAAGCTCCTGACCTCTGTTTGATTTTTGGGCACCGGCCACTGACGCACAGCCTCCACTTTTGCGGGATCTGCTTTCACCCCCTTTGATGAGATGATGTGTCCTAAATACTGCACCTGAGTGGCAAACAAGTTACACTTAGTGGGCTTGACTTTGAGATTAGCCTGGCGTAGTTTTATTAGAACTTCGTCCAGACGGTCCAAATGTTCCTGAAAGGTCCGTCCAAATATAATAATATCGTCCAAGTACACCAGACAGGTAGTCCACTGAAGATCTGCCAGCACCAGATCCATCAGTCGCTGAAATGTACTTGGACTATTGCAAAGACCAAAACTAAGAACATTGAATTCAAACAGACCCTGGCGAGTGATAAACGCAGTCTTATATTTATCCACAGGATCCAACTCCACCTGCCAGTAACCACTGGCTAAGTCAAGAGTGGAGAACCAGCAAGCTTTATTCAGACTGTCAAGGGCATCATCAATCCGTGGCAACGGATACGCATCCTTCCGGGTTACATCGTTTAACTTACGATAATCCACACAAAAACGGAGGCCGCCATCACGCTTGCGTACCAAAACTACCGGAGCTGCCCAGGGACTATGAGAAGGCTGAATTATGTTATTTGCCAACATTTGCTTTACATGGTCTGCTACCTCATGTTGCAAATGGAGGGGAACACGACGGGGTGGCAACTTCACCGGCTTCGCATCCCCTGTATCGATCTGATGCAATGTCAAGTGTGTTCTCCCCAAATCCCCCTCCCCCCCCTCACTAAACACAGACATATTTCTTTGTAACAGCTCACGAATATCTCTTAAATCAGATGGAGTAAAATTCTTCTGATGCAACCCAAAATGAGCAATAAGCTTGTCAACGGACCAAGGCTCATTTGGGCCATCCTCATCCTCACCCATGCCCAAAGGTTCAGCCTTACAGCCCACCTCAATATCGGTATGTAAAGTTCCCAACCTCATACCCCCCTTTAATGTAAGGGCATCTTTAGTTACATTAATCACCCGTACCGGCAGTATACCCCTCTCCACCCTACAAACCACCCGAGCTATCATTACATCACATTGATTTGATAATGTGTCTGATGGTTCCAACATACCCTCACAACAGGCCACGATGGAATTGTCCACCTTTCCAGCAATGATTGCCTCACTACGTGGGGGAATTACAGTATCTTCCAAGACAATCACGGTCGGAGGTTTATCAATATCTGCCGGAACAATCAGGGGAAACATTTTACCCATAATTCGACACTCCTTTTTACCAAAATCCACAATGACACCATATTTACTCAAAAAATCGAAACCCAACAGAATATCCTGGGATGGCACATCAGCTACCAAAAACTCAGCAATTAATGCCAATGAATCAAACTGGCAGACTGTTTGCCATTTTCCCAAAATCCCCATCAACCCTCCATTAACTGCAGACACATCACCATGATGTCCAGACAGTTCTGTTCCCCCTTTAGTGATTTCAAGCCAACGTTGTTTTGGTATGACTGATAATGTTGCCCCACTATCTACCAAAAGAAGGGAGTCTGACGCACCTATTTTGGCTCCGATGTATCCAGAGCCACCCTGGTTGCTTACAGAGGCCGCATATGTATCAACTCTCAAGGGGGCAGGTAGTGGGCCTACAGTGCCTGCCCCCTGTATTTTCCCTGCGAGTATGGGCAGTCTCGTTTTATATGTCTAGTACACCCACACTCCCAGCAACCACCCCCCGCCCCTCTGGCTCGATCTACGGCCCCTTGTGAACCACTATTCCTGGGCTCTCGTACAGGTTCCCTGAAAAATGGAGAAGTAGTAGGGTTCACCATAGACTGTTGAATGTTACTCACTGTTGTACGAAGAGACTTGACTTCCTGCCTCAATTCCTCCACCATTCCTAGCATCATTTGCATTTGTTCATCATTTTTAGATTTATTCTCCACTACTCCCCCTTACTTTTGCATCAGGCATTAGATGGGTTTGCTCCATATTCCTAAGAAGTTCTAATTCAGAAGCAAGATCAATTGCATCTTCTAGGGTATCAGGTTTTGCTCGGCGCAGACTAATACGGAAGTCACCGGTTGCAAAATGTGTAAGAAACTGATCTCTTGCCAACATATCACGAGTGCAATTATCAGCTGTGGGGTAAGCTTTAGCGGCGAGACGCCGTAAGGCATTTCCAAATTCCCTTACGGTCTCATTATGCATACGCCGGCGGGCTGTAAATGTAGCCCTACAAAAAAAACCAAAATCACACGACCAGAAACATCTAGCCATAGCAGCTTTTAGCAGCACATAATTTCCTTTAGCCTCAGCAGACAAACCACTATAAATATCTCTTGCACGCCCAGAGAGTAGAAGAGACATAAACTTAAGTTTTAAGGGTTCATCCCAATTATTTACATCAGCCGCCAAATCAAATTGCTCCGACCAATCAGACCACTCCCGGCCTACACCAGTAAATGTTTCAGGCATAAATACTGGCCGCGCAGTAGTTCTTAATGTTCCCACATCCCTTACGTGGCCCCCACCTTCAGGCCCAACATTATCCTCCCCCTGTAGCATTTTTGCAACAGTGTCTAGGTTTTATAAGGTTCAAAAAAACAAAAGCAAAATCCCACCGCTGCCACCAGTGTAATAAACCTAACCAGGAGGATTTAGTGTTGTGGCTAAAGGAATCTACTCTACAGAGCAAGCAGCACCACAGGGGTAGAAACAATAATCTTTACTAAATATCCTTCAGGCAGTTACCAAACATGTCAGAATGGGTCAGGTTCTAGAAGTCCCAAGCACCAATGTTAAACAATCTGGGCGAACAACACCACCATGGAACATGCTACACAGAGAACCGCAATAATTAAACTATAACCAAACTAGCACACCTACAATAAATAGGCCAAAGCTATGAAACACATATCACCCCCGCAGGACACGACACACGTTCACACAGCACGTAACCCTCACACCAAAGACACCATCAGACTGCCACATAAGAATTCAGTTCATCGTAACCCTCCCACCCCCTCATGAAATGGCTAGACTGCTAGATTTAAAATTACACACACACACACACACACACACACACACACACACACACACACACACACACACACACACACAAGCACAAGGGATTAAAAACTTAACTCCCCCGTGATGCGAGACCCTCCCCCAGGGTCTAAGCTTTGGCGCTGGTTGGTAGAGGGGAGAAAACAGACACCAGTCCAGCGCTCGCGAGGCCTCCGACTAGAGCGGAAACGGAGCACCCCGTTTCTGAGAAGCCGGGCCGCCCAACGCACTCCTATACCCGGCCTTATCTACAGGTTAGCCTACTAAGCTATCTTCGCCGCCGGCAGCCCTAAACAGCATGCGAACGGCACCCACCCCCCAACCTTGAGTGCAGCTCGGCGTTTAGCAAAGTTACTGCTTCCCAGCGCGCCGCACACTTCGCTGTGCCACTCTATTTATCGTTCTCTCTACGACTCCACGCTCATCAATGGTCAGGTGCAACAATTATTTAACTCAACCCCCTCTTCCCTCAAATCCCTCCCCCCCCACACACAGCAGTCATAACAATGCATTTTTCCCACGTCACTTCATTACACACTGAACAGTGACATTTTCCCGTGACTTTCTTTAAAAATTAAATGATGTCTGTACATCCAGTGATTAAAGGCTGCTTTACCCACTATTTTCCATTATGTTGTTGCTGATTTCTTCTGAGCGTGATTCTGACACCCCTCCCCCTCTCCGCCGGAAAATCTTGGAAGAATCACGAACGTATATAAGCAGCAGGTTTATTAGGAAAAAATATAAACGTTAAAAAAGGAAATTTAGGAGAATCAATTAATTTTGAACAACTTATTACCATTGTGTAAATAATATGTAATCATGTAATCCATAAAAAAGTAACTGTAATCTGATTACGAGTATTTTAAAAAGTAGTTTACTCTAATTACAAGTACTTGAGATTTGGAATCTGATTACGTAATCCAGATTACATGTAATCCGTTAATAACAACATACTTATATATATATATATATATAAACACACACACACACACACACACACACACACTATATGGCTATAGTATGATATATGAAAATATGGAGCTCATATATGCGAAGGAAAAAACACCTTAATTTTATTCAGAGGACCAAACTGAGTAAAAGTATGCAATTTGATGCAGTCTTTGATATTTATATGGCCAAAAAGAAATGTTAATACCTTGTAATGTAAATCTGTGAAATCTTTATAACTGTATAGCAGACTACTTACACAAAATGCATTTAAATATCAGCTGTCACCATGTATTTAAAAAATAATATTGTTTAGTATGGGGTGGGCAAACATATTGTAATGCCATACCACCATTAATAGATTTAAAAATAAGTGTTCCTCAAAAGCCTGATGTATCAAATTTGACATACATTTTATCATGATTTAAGTCAAGTAAACCTACAGTTGCTTTAGTCCAGTGTTCATCTTGAAATATTACTAACATTCCTTAGAATTAAATTAAAAAGCCTTTTACTTGCTAAAAAAAAGTATAAATTAATCAGATGACAAAATGCATGGTTGAGTACAGCAGGGTTTTCAGGTTGCATGTTGATCATTTTTAAGCCTTAGAAATTTGCATATCAAATATGATACAGTAGGCTTTATAAGGTGAAGTGATCACTCATTCTGTCATCATTTACTCATGTCGTTCCAAACCTGTATGACTGTCTTTCCTCTGAGAAACATATCAGATGATACTTTAATGAATGTTTTAAATGTTTATCAATCTAACATTGAATCCCTTTGAATTTCATTGTAAGGACATTTTTCGAAACATCTCGTGTTTCACAGAAAAAAAAAGAAGTCATTAAGGTTTGGAATGACATGAGCTTGCATAAAATTTGACAGACTTTTCATTTTTGGGTGAAGTTTCACTTTAAGTGCTCGAGTGTGCGGCCACGTGCTGGAAGAGTAGGGTTTTGCAGAGATTGGGAGTTAGTTGAAGAGATACAGCACCTTTAAGGCAGAGCCTACCACAAATTGGATTAAAGTCACCAAGGTACATGACTAACACTGCGGGATATTTGGTTTGCAAACACCAAATGAAGTTACAGTGAGAACAGTGTGAGCCTGATGAAGTAAACTCAAAAACCACTGAGGGAACATTCTTGTGGGAATTTAAAGCTTCAAGGATACAAAATAAACAGTCTAGTTACATGATAAATGATCTATCAGTAATACAGAGTGTTTTGGGAAAATCACAGTTGCGACTTCACTGCTGTCTTGCATTCAAAATGCACTGCTGTGAGTCACCAGAGAAAATGCATTTCAACAGAACAAATAATAACACAAACTACTTTGCGTATGAAAGTGGAAACACATTTCATATTTTAAGAAATAATTATAGCTGCTCTATTTGATCAGACCGTTTTTGTGCCAATGAATTTAAAAATGGAGCTCTTGGTGTTGAAACCAAACTGCAGTGTGGCTGATAAGTCTACTGCAAAATATTACCCCATTTTGCAATTCCCTTTAATCCAAATATTAATATCATGTGTAATAATCTAATTGAAGCAGAGGATGAAAATCAAGGCAGTTGTGAGAAAATGTGGTGACAGATTATCTGCATTAGCATTCTTACTGGATTTTAAAAGGACCAGTAGGAAAGGGATTAATGTTCACGTACAATGTAGAATATAGAAACCTTCTGCATGAATACCACAAGTCATTTCTATGTTAAAAAATGTGTTGAAATTCCAATTAAAGAAACTAAATTAACAAGGCAAGGTAATATTTAAGGTCACACAGCATTATGTATGAGAAGCACGTTTTGAAGTTGGACATCTCAATCCATCTAAATGAATGGGGTTTTCTAGTCTTATTTATACAGGTATTTATAGGCCAAGTCATTTTGCAATGCCAATGAGGCATCCTAATGATGATCTCTTTGCTAATGTGCCCTCCATCTCACTGCATACTGAATTTGACTCTATTACAGTCCAACTCCACTAAAATAGCTTGCACAGATGGGCAGACTGTACAGCAATCTGTCAAAGTCTGTGTGAGGGTTGACTGACAACCTGAAGTGTTGGCTTGTGGAAAGTTCTTGCTTCAGAAACTTTTGGACCCTTTATTTATTTTGAAAAGAGGGAATTTTAGGGGTTGGTTAGCTGAATGGGAATGCTCATGGATGGCTTTCGCCAGATTTTAAGCCACCTTTTTATTTTCTCCGACATTTGCATACAGTTGTCGCATTTCACCCTTTAGTGGCAAGAATTTTTATACCGAGTAGCATACATTTTAGAACCAATAACTGTCAACTTTGACTGGTGTTGTACTGCCAACACAAAGTTTTTAAATAAATCATTAGCAGAACTGTTGTTTTAACACACGTTGGTGTTTCATTCCAGAATGAAGCAGCATTTTTCAATGAAACGGTTGAGTGAATAATCTAGCGGCTCACTCATATTACTCATTAGCGACTCACTTTCTCCTTACAGCCTCAAAAGAAAAAAAATTAACAAAACTGTCACTGGGCAAGTATCCTTTCAAAAGGTACTACAGTCGTGGCCAAAAGTTTTGAGAATTACATAAATATTGGAAATTGGAAAAGTTGCTGCTTAAGTTTTTATAATAGCAATTTGCATATACTCCAAAATGTTATGAAGAGTGATCAGATGAATTGCATAGTCCTTCTTTGCCATGAAAATTAACTTAATCCCAAAAAAACCTATTCCACTGCATTTCATTGCTGTCATTAAAGGACCTGCTGAGATCATTTCAGTAATCATCTTGTTAACTCAGGTGAGAATGTTGACGAGCACAAAGCTGGAGATCATTATGTCAGGCTGATTGGGTTAGAATGGCAGACTTGACATGTTAAAAGGAGGGTGATGCTTGAAATCATTGTTCTTCCATTGTTAACCATGGTGACCTGCAAAGAAACGCGTGCAGCCATCATTGCCTTGCATAAAAATGGCTTCACAGGCAAGGATATTGTGGCTACTAAGATTTCACCTAAATCCAACAATTTATAGGTTCATCAAGAACTTCAAGGAAAGAGGTTCAATTCTTGTAAAGAAGGCTTCAGGGTGTCCAAGAAAGTCCCAGCAAGCGCTAGGATCTTCTCCTAAAGAGGATTCAGCTGCGGGATCGGAGTGCCACCAGTGCAGAGCTTGCTCAGGAATGGCAGCAGGCAGGTGTGTGAGCGTATCTGCACGCACAATGAGGCGAAGACTTTTGGAAGATGGCCTGGTGTCAAGAAGGGCAGCAAAGAAGCCACTTCTCTCCAAAAAAAACATCAGGGACAGATTGATCTTCTGCAGAAAGTATAGTGAATGGACTGCTGAGGACTGGGGCAAAGTCATATTCTCCGATGAAGCCCCTTTCCGATTGTTTGGAGCATCTGGAAAAAGGCTTGTCCGGAGAAGAAAAAAGGTGAGCGCTACCATCAGTCCTGTGTCATGCCAACAGTAAAGCATCCTGACACCATTCATGTGTGGGGTTGCGTTCTCATCCAAGGGAGTGGGCTCACTCACAATTCTGCCCAAAAACACAGCCATGAATAAAGAATGGTACCAAAACACCCTCCAACAGCAACTTCTTCCAACAACCCAACAACAGTTTGGTGAAGAACAATGCATTTTCCAGCACGATGGAGCACCGTGCCATAAGCCAAAAGTGATAACTAAGTGACTCGGGGACCAGAATGTTGAAATTTTGGGTCCATTGCCTGGAAACTCCCCAGATCTTAATCCCATTGAGAACTTGTGGTCAATCCTCAAGAGGCGGGTGGACAAACAAAAACCCACTAATTCTGACAAACTCCAAGAAGTTATTATGAAAGAATGGGTTGCTATCAGTCAGGATTTGGCCCAGAAGTTGATTGAGAGCATGCCCAGTCGAACTGCAGAGGTCCTGAAAAAGAAGGGCCAACACTGCAAATACTGACTCTTTGCATAAATGTCATGTAATTGTCAATAAAAGCCTTTGAAAACGTATGAAGTGCTTGGTAATTATATTTCAGTACATCACAGAAACAACTGAAACAAAGATCTAAAAGCATTTTAGCAGCAAACTTTTTGAAAACTAATATTTATGTAATTCTCAAAACTTTTGGCCACGACTGTAATATGTATAATTTGGGGGAAAATAAGGTACAGTGACACCATTGTACCTTTTTTTTTTTTTTTTTCTGAGATTGTAAATTAATCAGCATTTTTGATTAAACCTGTGAGTGAATGATTCAGTGATTCGCTCATTCAAGACAGTCTTGAATCAATGTTTAGAATTAATTAGTTGAATGATACACTCATAAAGACACCTTAAAGACACTGCCGTGTAGATGGAACCTGCAGAAAAAGTCACAGAAAAACATCCCATCACAGATTGATTAATTTAAATTTAATTAAATTAAATTCTTCCAATGAATCTGACTGGTCTAGCCAAATGGAATTTTTAACTGTCGAAAAAATGATAGTTTACACTAAGATAAAGCCAGTTTTGGCCATTTGGCAGGTGGTTATTATTAGTGGTTTATATGTCAGGCTGTTGATGCCCTGTGATTTACTTAGTGTAGGAGTTCATTCTGCTGTGTGAAGAAAACCAACCTGCTAAATGTCAAATGTCCTCCTGTTCCAAGGCTGAATTCATCTACATGCTATGCTGCCTGTCAGTGTGAGAATCAACTGGGATGGGCAAGAAAAACTGTGCTTTACAAACTGACCAATGGCCTAATCATTTCTCTGAGAAACCTGAATTTCTATAACAAAAACCTGTGTATCTCTTTACAGCTGACTTACTGTGACATACCCAAATTATCAATGTAAGAACAAAGGCCATTACTACGGTGGAGTCACTGACCTGGACAAATCGTATTATGTTGTACATCCTTGAGTACTTCGAGTGACATGATGATTACTTGCCCTTGGGCTTGAGATCAGAACAAAAAGCACAGGAAGATGCTTTCAATATAAAACAGCCGCTGCAGGAAGAAGCTGGAGAGAAAATAAGGTAACATGACAAGGGACATCTTATGTCTACGTTCACTGAGTCAGGTCTGTGCAGTGAGCTGCTAGCAATGGGAAAGATTGTTTTGCGTTATGGATGAAAAATGGGTGTGGTATTTTTTTCTGTTCTTGATTCACTTAGTGATCACTCTATAGTGATCCTGACTGTATCTGTTCCATTTAAATATCATTATCATCATACATATATTTTTAAGAATGTTTTCGCTTGTTTAAAGCCATTAGTGAGGTATTTTTTGTATCACTGATTAATTTAATAACTGCATTTCTTTTTCCCATTTGATGCTGTCACTCTAGTGATCTTGATTGTATTTTGTACAGTAAAGTGACAGTAAACAAGTCAGTTGTTAACTCAGTAACAGTTTTAAGAATTAACTGACACAAACACAAAGTTTTTCTAACTGTTGCCAGTGGCAACTACATTATTTTAAATGATTGCTGCAAATGTATTTTTTGTTGCATTTGTGTGAATTTTATTTGCCGTCTGGAGCCCTGGATTTATAACCCAAATGAAAAGCTAATTTGTGAAAACAGAGACAAAGCATTACATTTTTCAATTAATTTCATCGTCATTTAAAGTATAGTACAAAAATATAACCATGTACAGAATTCAAAATCTAACTGAATCTCATACTATTAAACAATAGGATTCTAAAAAAAAAGAAAAAAAAGAAACAATGTAGAAGTTCAAGAAATGTTTCAGATTCTGCACTTAGATTTCTAGGTCATTAATCAAAGTAGTAAATTCTACAATAAGGTTTCATTTGTTAACATTATTAACCCACATTAGTTAACAAAAACTAACAATGACCAATACTTCTACAATATTAATTTCAATATTTACTAATACATTTTTTAAATCAAAAGTTGTAGCTCTTAACATTAGCTAATGCACTCTGAGCTAACATGCACAAACAGTGAACAAATGCATTTTTAACATTAACAAAGGTTAATAAATGCTATGCAAATACATTGCTCATTGCTAGTTCATGTTAGTTAACAAATGAGACCTTATTGCAAAGTATTACCATAAATTTGTAACCAGCATGTTCAGTTAGACACAGCTCGAGTTCTAAAGGGGCACAAATGAAATATGAAACATTCTGACAATCATGTTCAGTTTTCAGTTGAACGTTTCATTCAAACTGAATGGTAATTACATAATTGATAGTAAACAGCACATTCCAGGGCACAGTTTATGGTGGGGCCCCAAAACAGCGGACAAAGGTTTGCTACATTTTATTGGATCTGGACATCTGGTACCAAGCCCGGGAATGACAGGACTTCTCATTGGTCAAAATGCAGTTTCTGCCCTTCACCCACCTGGAGACTGATTCTTTCGATGATCTTTTGATGTTGCGAGACAACAACAGATGCAGCATGTCTTGAGTCTCCATCCTAGAGAGACAAAGAGGATCGACCAACTTCTGAGTCTCTAGACCAGAGAGGCACAAGACATACAGACATTTGCAATAAGGTTACGCTCCAGCGTGCAAACCTCCAATTCATCTGCATGTTCCAGGACCTTCCGCACCTAAATCCAGGGCCACGTCTGTGTTCCAGATTTTAGGAACCTTTGATGCTCGAGGTGATCAGCATCCTATAGAGCTTCATGTTAAATGCTGTTGAAACAGATTTCTGCTCCTTTACCCTTTGCACTGCTACCAGCACAACCAGAGGAAGAAGTCACCTCCACTGGACATACAAATGAAAACTTTTGAACCCCTCTGTATGATCATAGCATTAGACATTACATTTAAATATTACATGGAAAGACAAAGATAACTGGAAGATATCCAGTTTAATTTTAGCATGTATAACTGGTGAGGAAGCTACGAGGTCACACATTGGATTCAGACAAGAGCTTGGTCATTTTAAGATGTCTTTCTTGCTGCATGCTTGCCGCCAAAGTCGTTCAGTCACACCCCGCTGTTTTCAGGCGCTTCTAAGTGTGAGGTGAGGTCAGCAATTATGTTTTTGGTGATCCACCCACAGAACAAGTGACTCGATGTCCCGGTCACCACAGCCACGTCTTTCAATAGTTACCATGGAGATTGCCTCTTTCCTCCTCTCAGAGACGGAACAGAGTAATGAGCAGAGAGAAGCAAGGAGTCAACTCATCAAACTGTCATCCAAAATGTTCAGCACTATTAAACTACCATTGTACCCTAGCATCTCCTCACTCCATTAGTATGATGAGGTGATTTAACTCCAGTGTTTAAGGAATTCTCAGACACATTTGCATGATTAAAGTATGGAAACAGATGAGGTGAGTATCAAAGATCAAAAGAGTCACTAGTTCGAATTTTTAATGCTTGCTAATGTATTCAGAATGTAAGGCTCTTTTTTTACACACCTGAAAGCTCTAAATGTACTATCAACGGCTCAGTTTCTAGAATGAATGCTGAAGATGAAGATACAATCACATGATTAGTGACCTGGAGGTGGACTCAAACCAACAATTTCTTCAGGTCTTCGTCCATTCCTCTTTGGGTTAATTGGTCCAGACTATGGTAGCGATGGATGATGTCATCTTTAGTAACTACTACCACTCGCACACCATGAGCGTCATCTCCCAGCTGACAACCAACAGCAGAGCTCACCACCATATCCAGCCCATCATAGCAGCCCCCTGCATTTCTGTGGTAGTGCCCGGAGAACACAGCTTTCACCCCTGAAACGAGAGACATATAGTAGAAGTCTAGTTAAAAATAAAATGTTTCTCCAGTGAAATCACACAAAATAGTCAATTTATGATCACATCAGTCTCAGTTTCATGTCTACAGATGCACACAGTCCATTTGATGACCAGATACATATTAATGCATCTGATGCATTATGCTTACAAAACCAGAGGGTACCTGTTCGATCTTTAGATAAAAGTGAATAAATCTAAATCAACCTAGAAACTAAGGTGTACTTGCCAGGTTGATACTTTATTTTTTTAGGATGAAATAATCACTGGATTTGCCAACTTTTGAAAGGTTAGTAACAAAATCATTGAAAGAAATTCAAAGTTTTATTTGAGGTACTTGAGTGAACTACATATCCATTTTCACTTTATTTTCTGAGTTTGTCTGTGTACTTGCTACGTTTGGATGGGTAGAAATGAATTTTTTTGTGTCAAATGTAAAGGGAATTCAAAATTAATCATAAAACAAATCAGAACTATAATTTCTCTTCCTTGCAGGCCTAACATAACAAAATGTTCTAACACTTTAGTTAGTGTGTTGCAATAATTGATGCATATGGAAAAGACGGCTGTACATCTGTTGCTAAACTGAACATTTAAGGAAATCCTATCATATTAGAGAAAAATTATGCAATGAGTAAGCAAGTTGCCTTTGTCATGCACCTATTCTATAAAAACTGTTGTATCCTTTTTGCTGGAGGGATTCTCTGTGATTGTAATTAAAGCATATTCAAAGGCATCATCTGGAGTCTGTCTGGTTATTATTGGTGGAACACTAGAGATCTTAGTCCCAAGTGTCGTCTGACTCAGAATGAGACTCATAGGCATGGGTAGCATGGGTAGCACACATTGGGTAGCTGTAATTCTTAACTGAATTGTCTAAGGTCTGGTTCTCCAGTGCAGTCAGAGACACCTGAGGATCATTTCTGGTGTTGGGAGACCCAGTTTAACTTAAGTCAGGGGCATATGGGAATTTATTCCACACATAATTTATTGTGACAGTCTATTTTAGATAATCCACCTTTAAATGGCACTTAAAAACAAAACCAACATAGGTTACATTTCTGTCAAGCTTAGGACCATTATGATTTAAAGAAATTAATACTTTATTCAGCAAGGATGCATTAAATTGATCAAAAGTGACAGTAAAGACATTTATAATGTCACAAAGGAATTCCTTATAAAAAAAAATAAAAAAAAAAAAAAATGTTCCTTTTAAACTTTCTATTCATCAAAGAATCCTGGAAAAAGTTTTATCATTGCATCAAGAAAAATATTAAGTAGCATAATTTTTTTTACTGTTTTTACTGTATTATTAATCAAATAAATGCAGACTTGGTAAGCTTAAGAGACTTCTTACAAAAACAATAGCAAATCTTACCGACTCCATACTTTTAAACAGTATAGCATGGATGTTAGTAAGATAGTCTGTTCCATTCTAAGTAGTCAGTTCTTGACCAGCATGAGCTGCATTGTGGACCACATTATGCACAAGACTATAATCAAACTAATATTATGAGGCTATGAGCTCAACACTGTCACTGAATCATCTGCATTTCCTGTCTGATTGACTATGTCTCCACGCTGGTAGAATCAACTGCAAAACCACCTGGGCATGAGGGAGGCCGCTTCGGATTCAGTTTGCCCATCAGTCTGCATAACCATTGTGAAGCTTCTCATCTCTCCTCTGCAGCAGTGGCCGAGGGTATGCCATTCATGAGTTTAAAGCAATGGACCGAATGCAGAATCACTATAGTTCATCAAACAAGTCACCCAGAGTGAGACACACAAGTGAGCTTTCTTTTTTTGTGAGGGACGTGAGGCTGAAGATGGCTCTTCTACAGTTCAGCCGAGGTTTCTTTTCTGAAGAGGATTCTGAAAAGGTGGTACCCCCATACTGAGGTAATAGATGCATTTGGAAACAGGAAATTCACATGAATTTTTCATTCAGACAGTGCAAAGGTACCAAAAACCAGAGGGATGAAGGCAAAATACACAAAAGAAAAAGAGGAAGAAAGGAGAAAATGATTATGACAGAACACAATGTTAAGAGGTATAATTACATATTGCTGCTTGTTATCAGAGCTCATCTAAATTTCACGAGTTGTTCTTGTTCCACATGCACATGATAGCTTTCATGCTCTGTTGGACACTGCTAATGAAACCACACAAACGAACACAATTACAAATACCTTGACACTTGAAGACTTAGACAATGCAGCACATAAAGCAGAAATCTTTCCAAAAATTGAAAAAACAATTAAAACATTAAAATGAGTTATTTGCTTGTCAATAACTGAAATCGGAAGATTATGCACATTTCAAGCATCTTTCACATATCTTAACCTCTAACACACTCGATGGAAACAAGCAACAGAAACATGACGGGAAAAAAGTGTGTCCAATTATCTGGAGAATTCAGATGTGAAAATGAGGAGGGGGAAGAGAAATCAAGGCACTTTTTAAACAAGTCATTTATTCTAAGGACATCATCTCTACTGCACTAGCGGACAGAATAATTAGGCATGCAATACTGTTAATGACTGCACACATCAGCTGTAACTACACATCAGCCTGAAACCTGCTACAAAATAGGGGGCACTTTCCACAAATCTGCACAAAACAGCCCTGAAACTATTAAAAAACGATTTGTTTGTGTTATTTTCTATGAACGTTCTGCAAAAGTAGGCGCTTAACATTTGGAAACCGTGAATTAATTAAATATCAGTTTAACAGATTATGTCAAAATCTGATGCATGCTGTTTATTGCTGGATAAAGTCAAGAAGACCAAAACCCACCTCAAGGTATAGGTCGAGATAGGTGGAATAGCCCAAAAACAATATTTTAAAGAGGGCTTACAGGCATTTGACCTTAACTGGTACTTTCATTTTATACAAGACAGTTTATCAAATCCCCATCCCCTCAAAAAAAGAAAAAGATATTTATGCTTTTAACGCTACAATAGAAGGTCTTTTTCCATTATCATCTCAAAATAAACCGTTTTTTCTTCTGTTCATGTAATCACATTAGTCTGTGTCTCTCTGTTTGGACATTGTTTTGCTTTGCATGCCATAAAAATTAATGCATTTTTGCGACAGTGTCTCAGCATGCTTGCAGTCGCTTCTTTTCTCGGTTGTGATTTTTTTGGCTGTTAACATATCAGTGTGTCCATACTCCCACCAGTTCTGTAATCAGGCTGATTAATAAGCTGTGATCTCTTAACAACAAACAGAGCTGTGATGGTGGAGATTTGTTGTAAAGTCAGACGTTTCTGCGTGTTTATAAGAAGACATCCATCCAAAGATGACCAAAGAATGTCAAATTGCTGGGAATTTTGGGATGCTACACTAATGCCAAGAGCAGTACTATGGCAGCACCCTTCTGTACTGCTTCCACAGTAAATTTCTCCTGAAATTTGTCCACTGCTTGCAGCGACTTATTTCCATAAATTGCTTTTTATTTCACATCTTGTAGAAATATTTGACAAAATCCCTTTTATCTGCCTGTTAATTAATGGGCTCATTACTGCAAGAAGAGTGGTATCTAGGGATCAACATGCCTTTTAGCTGAGAGAGGTGAAATTTGCTGAGAATGTGAGAGAATAGTACATACTAAAAATAAACATTCACATAAAATAAGCCAGAGATCTAGTCCAATAAGGAAGTATGATGCCGTTCTGTGTTCAGTTCTCTGGAGACACTCTAAAGTGCTACCAGAGTCTCTATTCCCAGCCACAGAACTTACAGATCTACCAGATTTGGATGATATGTAAATCCTCATCTCGTCTCATCTATTCAAACTACTCAGACTGCATTAACGGTTTAGTTTGAGGATTGTGTGTGTGTTTCTGCCTGTTTGTGTGTGCTGTCATTAGGCCACTGGGATACATTATGCACAAACTCTGCCAGAAATAATTTGCAAGACATAAGGAAGTACAAAATGATTTTGTGCAAGGAGAACATTGCTTATGCCGGTCATGTATCGCAACCATTTATCACTGTGTAGATCCTCTAAATTGGGGATGGAGTTTTGTGTAATTATGATTTCATCCAAATATGCATGAAAGGCAACTGGCATAGTGCTTGGCAATTTCAATCAAGCTGATTCCTATACACAACAGAGCTGTTTCTTATCTTTAAAAACATGATCATCATGTTTATTTTCTCAGTTTTTACATTTATGCATTTAGCAGATGCTTTTATCCAAAGCTACTGACAGTGCATTCAGGCTAACATTTTTTTATCTAACATGTGTTCCCTGGGAATCTAACCCACAACCTTTTGCGCTGCTAATGCAATGCTCTACCACTGAGCCACAGGAACACAATTTTTACATTTAGATTACTTTTGCCGCTTATGTATTCTTTAAAAACACTACAAATTTTAACAACACTGTTAAAAGTAACCTTTGTATATGTCAAAATAAATATACAGTTTTCATACTCTACTTTATATTATAATGTTTTGACTGTTCACTGGCGCATTTAAAATGATTGATTTTAGTTTTTAGTGTTATATTTTAAATGTATTTATACAAAATAAAAGAACTTTAATAATGGCCATTTATCAGCCATGATATAACATGAAAAATTATCAGTTTACTGTTATTTATTATTGAGTTTTTAATCAGTACAAAGTTTGATGAAAAACGAAGTAAATTAAGTAATCTGCAGTTTACCTTAAAGGAACAGTTCACCCAAAAACAAAAACACAGTTGAACATTCGCTCTCCTTTAGGCCTTCCAAGATTTAGATTAGTTTGTTTCTTCATCAGATTTGGAGAAATTTAGCATTACATCACTTGCTCACCAATGAATCCTCTGCAGTGAATGGGTGCCGTCAGAATGAGACATTAAACAGCTTATAATCTACAAGTAATCCACATGACTCCAGTCCATCAATTAATGTAGTGTGAAGCAAAAAGCTGAGTGTTTGTAATAAACAGATCGTTGTTTCTAGATAAAACATGAATCCGGGTAAGTGGCCGCTTAGGGCCCCGTGGAATCAGGGGGAATCTGATATTGGCGAAACATATTTGGCAATTGCTCCAGTGTGTATTTGTGCTCTGGAGAGTGTCAAATTTTCACTCACCGCTCAAATTACATAGATTTTGTCAAGTGCTAAGTTCTGTAAGCTTGCGAATCCTCTTAGGATACCAACGTCTAGATACAATCTAAATAATAAGAGAATCATTGTGCAATGCAGACAGCTTCAATGATTAACGGGACTTTGTGAGATCGTGATGAACTGAAGTGAATGAAAGCTTTTAGTGATTATAGAGGGAGCACTATTTGCGCACTTTCTAGGCTGTATAATCCTGACTGTCTCAGAATGGATATATTAATCTCAGAGAAGAAAGTATCGTGTTTTGTGTTATGATTTTATTTGTCTTGATGTTTCAAAATGACTCGCTTGTGTGCTTTTCCTACGCGCAAAGTTAAAACGCATTAATGCATTAATAACGGATTTTAATTTTGGGGGGAACTATTCCTTTGACCCAAATTACCAATCAAAGACATAATACTCGAAGAAACCACAAATGCAATCCAAGGCTTTGGACCGACCCTTTTCAGTCCATTTTTGCTAAATGTTCAGTTGCTAGTTATCTTTTTAAGCCCCTGAAACATTCCTTACAATGATGCAAGACCTTGAGATACACAAAAGCACAGCCAAGCCTCTCCTTAAGGATATCTGATAACAATGGGCACTCCATCACACTGTAACCTCCACAGAACACACTATTCTTCAATGTCTGCCTAAAACAACACGCTTGCCAGCTTACCTACAATTCTCAGCAGATGACAAGCATTCTGTTGATTAACCAAATCCCGCTCTCATTTCTACTGGCATGTGCTGAATGAGAGCATTAAGACAGCTGAAAATAGCAGAGGAAACACTTGGCTTATCACTGCTAATTAACACACTACAAGATAGCACCACTGGCAGTGTGAGAAATGTTTTTGCATTATAAAACAATGCAATGGGGGCTCAAAAACACAAGTTGCCTTTTAAGACAGCACAAGCTCTCTTTCTACTTGTGTGTTTAGTGCTGTTGTCAAGAGTACATTTACCAATAAGATGCAATCAAGGGTTTTTACAAAGCACACAAACATTTAAACTTCGTTTAACCATGGCTCTTATAAAAGATGCAATTAGGATAGACTTGAAAGTAAAACAACAAAATGTCTCATGGGTTTCTTCTGTGCATAGGAGTGAAAAAAAAATGCATCCCTAGTATTCAGGTGTTCAAAACACCCTACAATCATACCCAAATATATCTGATTTAGGGAGAAAATATGTGCAAAGTATTAATACAGTGAGAAAAAAATGGATATAAGTTCTCTTATTGGTAGCTGTAAACATAACTAGATTAGTCAAAAAACTATTTAAAACCGAACATGCAAGAAGCTGAGGATGCGCAGAACCTTGTGAAAGACTCACTAAGCTCTGCCCACCTTGGTAACTGTTGCTAACTCAGACAAGTTTTACAGAACGTCAAATGGGATTGCATTGGAGATTTTGAGGAACAGCCTGATATAAATAAAGCATGCTCATAATGTCTGATGATAGGATATCATACTTAAAAGAATGAGGTGATATCGCAATGCAGGTTATTTTGTAAAATTACGAAGAAACTTGACAAAACTGCAAATCAAAATCAAGGCAAACACTTCAACTGAAAAAAAGAGCATATGTAGGTACATGCTTATCCAGTAATTAGGGCGACAAACAGTTCAATCTTCAGCATGAATGATGGAAAAGAAAAAAAATTATGAGTATATTATCTATAGATACCTTGCCATTCTATTGTAGTAGATATTTTTCATAAAACTGTTTAAAACTACCCAAACAAACAGATTGCTCACATAATTACATTAGAAAATAAAAAAGCCAGATAGTAAAAAATTTCTAATGTAGGTTTGGTCATTAATGTTTTTAAGGAAGGACTTAGCGAAGGGACAATTCTTGGGGATATTGTGGGGCTTTTCATTCAGACTCTACACTCATGCTGCAGGATCTACAAAAAACAAGACCAGTTGCTACAGTAATTTTTATGATTAACACAAAGCTCATCACAAAACACAGAGGACCTGACAGACAGAGAAATGTACAGTATTTTACTGTTATGTCAGTGCTGCAGATGAATATAGGTCTGTAAACAGCTTGTGATATCAGGAACTGTATATTATATGCATTCATTGCAAATGCAACCCACTGTACAAACCTCAAAAAGCTAACAGACATCTGGAGTGATCAGCATGTTTTCCCCAAAGGCAGATGTTTCACAGCCTCGCTGCCTTTTAGAAAATGCAGTTTAAATCACACAAATATAATTTGCAGCAGGATATTAAATCTACGAGCTCAAGGAGCCCGGGAAAATGAGTTTGTGGGCAGTGGCTGTGTTTTCCTCTGACAGTGATCTCTGATCTCCAAGAGGATTGTTTTATTTTTTTCAAGAAAATTCCTCATTTTTGCATCCTTCGTGTTTTGATCATTGAGAAATTAGAAAGTGGAAATGGTAAAAGTAGATGTGACAGTGCTCCGATCAAGCCCCTCTCTGTCGCCCACTACAGCACCCCACTCATTTACATTACACACTACTCGATTTTCATGATCACACAGCATATACAAAATGAGAGATTAAAGTTTGAATCTAATATTAAAGATGTCACTTTTTCATGCCTAGAGAGGTTTAATCTTTCTGTTTTGCCTGTTTTTATTTTTAAAAAACGATTTTCAGTATCAGTGCACCATGATGCATCTCTGACCATACAAAGATCAATATATATAATTTCTTTTGAACATTAACCTTTGGAATAAAGAATGATCTGTATTTTTTCCCTTATGGCTAACATAATCGTCAACCCATTGGATTTACTTGTTACTTTTCCAACATACACAGGACAGCAACTCATTTAATGGTTTCTGGTGTCAGAACTACTTTGTATAACTGAAAATAAATGGAGAGAATGAATTAATCTGACATGTACAGAGATGCATATCATTTGATAGCTGTAACAATAACATTGCAGTTTCTCAATCCTTGTAGCCACATGATAGTCTCAGCCTCAGACGTCACGCCCACTGACCGTTGGCTAAACGTCTGATGCATATGGCACACAAACGTGGAAACATTTCAAGTCATCATCAGATTGGTTGAATTCTACAGGATTTCCGGCAGATGTGTGTATTGCGTTCTTTAACGTTCCGCCTGGAAACAAAGATGTCGTGCCGCCAAACCCCTTCACGAAAGAAGAAAGCTGTCGTGTTTAGAACTGTGAGGACAAGTGCTTATCATGACCAACTAAACACTGGATTCTTAAAAGAATGTGAAAAAACTCAAGTTCGTGGCATAGAATCTTTAAAACATGTTGGATTGTTTTACACATCGGTCTGTTATTGTGGCGACATTTCCATGCCCCAAAACGTGACGATGAACGAAACTAACTGTGTTTGTTTGTTTGACATGTCGGTCAAACGGCCTTATGGGCGGGCCTTGGCCAATGAAAGCTGCCATGGATTCAGTCCATTCAGGCTAAAATACTGAGTCACCTGTTAATAGTTGAAATCTTTTTTTAAGCAAAAAGACTGAAACCTCCAAAAATGCTCATTAGATATTAACATATAGAATAGAGTATTGAGCAACATACACAGTGTATGTCCACACAGCTGTTAAATAAAGCAACATCCGCTCTGATTCAGCCTTCTCTGAGTTCTATAATCAATAATTAACCTATGCACAACATGCCTCTTATAGAGTCTACACTTATAATAGAATCTTGTGTATGGAAAACTTGCATATTTCTTGTCCATAAAGCTTTAATTATATATCCGGTAAAAGCACTCCAAGGCACTCACAGCATAATTAAATAGTCACAGGCAATGCAACAGCATTATTCCACCATGTGACCATAAATGTGCCATTTACTGCAACATTCTTGCATCGATTATTCCAAGGTCTTATACACCCTGATTATTATTTAGTGAAAAAAAAAAAAATCAAGTAGTTCTCCATTCTTTTGTAACTCTGATATCTATATACACACACACACACACACACACACACACACACACACACACATAGAGTTGTGGTCAAAATTTTACATACACTTTGCAGCATCTGCAAAATGTTAATTATTTTACCAAAATAAGAGGGATCATATGGAAAAAAATTCATTAAATGCCTGAAGGTAAAAACTTTCTGAATTTGAAGATCAGGGTAAGTACTAAATGACACTATATGATATTTAGGCAAAATAATAAAAATGTACACATCTTCTTTCTGTTCAAAAGTTCATACCCCTGGCTCTTAATGCATCGTGTTTCCTTCTGGAGCATCAGTGACCATTTGAAACTATTGTAATTGTTATGTATGAGTCCCTCAGTTGTCTTCAGTGTGAAAAGATGGATCTCAAAATCATACAGACATTGTTGGAAAGGGTTCAGTATTTTCTCTTGTGGATTATATGTAAACGTCTTTTATGTGAAAACCACAACTGTATGTGTGTGTGTGTGTATATATATATATATATATATATATATATATATATATATATATATATATATAGAGAGAGAGAGAGAGAGAGAGAGAGAGAGAGAGAGAGTTGTTTTGTTGAATATGAAAAGGTCACACTCTTCACTGTATTGTATTTTTTTTTTAATTAACTGAATGAATTATTTTGTTTGTAGGCCTACTGTACACTGATCCATTATATAGACTAGTTAATATATATACTACTGATATATTACCCTTTCTGTCCAATCACAAACAAATAAATCAGTTGGTGCTTTTTTTTTTTATCAAACCATTTGGCGAATAAGTCAGAAACAAACAATAAGTCACTTACTGAAAAGCAGATTTATATTTCTTAGTATATAACTGAGAACTAAAACCGTTTATTTATGCCTCGTGAAAGCAATGTGAAAAAAAATGCAAATCGATATAATTTTTGTTGTTCTTATGAAAATTTATAAAAAAATAAATTGATTTCTATTTAGCATATTTTTGGGAAAACGCTAAACAAAATTCTGAGTATATGGCATCCCTAAAGACAGAGATTATTCTTTGATACTTTATGACATGATATATGAACACTTGCAGCTTGTCTTGTTTGAGGTGTGAAGCTCAAGTGCTTTCTTCTCACCTGCTTGTTTGAATCTCTGGATCAAGCGCTCTCTGATTCCCTTCTGCAGGTTGAAGTAGTCATCCTCTTCGTCAGGTTTATGGAGGAAGAGTGGAATATGCTGGAAGACAAGCACGTGGCAGGAGGGGGTCTGGATGGCTCTTTGCAGCTGGCTCTCCAGCCAGACCTCATGGGCCTCCATTAACTCAGGACAGCCTGATGAGTCGAAGAAGAACTGAGAGTTCAACACCAAACACAAAACCCCACCCACCCAAAAACTAAAGTAATCATCGCCCCAGTCACGGCAGAACTGCTCCACGCTCTCTGGAGTGGGTGTGTTGCCAAGATCGTGGTTGCCACTGACGAACACTAGAGGAATGTCGGGGTCACTTCCTCTAAGTGCTTCTTTGAGGTCCTTAACCTGTTCTTCTCTGAATGGACATCCTGAAAAATGAAGAGAGATTTTTCTTGGTTGAAAAGCCTCATTTAAGTAAGTACTGTATGTCTTAGTATGTCAATAAAATAACATCTGCAACCCAACTTAATTCCTTAATGAGCTCCATTTCTTACAACAGGATATTTAGGATACCTGGAACTTGGTTTTAGGTGGAGCAAAATCATTTATAATATTTATATTTTCATTTGAATTTCATTGATCACTCATTATCCCAAACATATATTTATATTTTCTTCTCTGGAATAACATGCATGGATGATTTGTGCATAACAGGAGCAAAAAAGACTTTACACATGAAAAAACTACAGTTAAATCCTCCGGAGCAATATTAAGCACAGCAGCAATGAACACAGCAGGAACAGTCGGCTTTCAGTGGAAAATAAGATGCAGCACCAGACATAGTATATAAATACTATCTTCAATGGCTCTTTCCATCTTCAAAAGAATACTGAAGTAGGCAATATGTGGAGGATTCAGAATAAAGTTTCTGTTTCATACAGAAGATAGGAAAGCATCCATTCTAACCGCATTTCTCTAAAGTAAAGGCAGACTGTCAAGCGATGAGTTTTGAAGCTCGTTAATAACAGCCTTAGGTTACCTCTAATATGACAAGTAGGGCATCTTGCTAATTGCCTGCTGTGAATTTGAAACTCAATGAGAAGCAGAGCTGAAATTAGAGTTGGCATTAGTGGCTGTGGTGTTGTGAATGCTAGACAAAGAAAACTAAACCAACAGACTATGATTCTAATCTATGGAGACAATTAACTGCCTTTCCAACACCTTACTAAAATGTGTACAAAAAATTTTTATCCATTTTTTTTTTTTTTGTAAATTATTATCAAGCAACCCTCTACAATGCAAGCAAATCACTCACATATGTGACCAAATTGCGCATCAGGATGCTAAAGAATGCCTGTCGATAGCCGCTGGCAAGTAAATTACAAGTTAGAGTTAGAGCAGTCTTCTCAACTCTGTCCCTCAAAGTCCACTTTTCTGCAGAGTTTAGCTCCAACTTTGATCAAACTCAGCTGCCTATAGATTCCTATTGATCCTGAAGACCTTAATTAGCTTGTTCAGGTGTGTTTGATTAGGGTTGAGAACCCCTGAAGCCTTCTACACACAGCACGATTTTAGCAATCCTGTAAGATCATTGCTGGTCACACTGTGCGACATGGATCTAATAAACTTGGGTATGACATGCATGTAGACTGTACGATGGAGACACCTATTGATTCATAGGCTAAGTACGATGTTAAAGTTAGAGCAGAGAACGTTTCTATAAAAGAATAAAACGTTATTAGCATGCGCTAGTGGTAAACAAAAAGAGCATAATGAATCACATTTTGACAGTTGTAGTTTTTATGTGTGCTGAAAAAAAATGGGAGCGGCGCAAGTGGAAGAAATAAGAGCTTGAGGTAAGCAGTTTTATGTTTTAGCACCATATCGCATTGATTTCATGTCGCATTTTTACTGTTTGGTCAGTAAACATGGGTGGTAACTGCGAACACACTGTGCGATGATCATGCTGAATTTCTGACACTGCCAGAAAATTATCGTAGTCTATCTTTGGTCGCAAGACTGTGACAACAGCCATCTTTGAACCTCTCTCACTGTACGATATATGACCACCGATTAGGAGCCATGATCACAGAAATAGCCATGATTGTTTCACAATGCCAATCTTTTGTTGGGAACAGCCGAAAATCATGCAGTGTGTCTCGGGCTTTAGACAGAGACTAAAATAGCCTTAGTAGTTCAGACCAAATATATATTCACGGTATGTTGTGTTCTATTTTCTCTCACACACATACAAAGACAGAACACTAGAGAGTCTGACATAAAGAATTGGTATGCTAGATGTAAATGTTTTCTTTTTCAAATGGTACTTCCTGTCACAGGGGCATAACTTTCGTCTAACAGTTGGGGGGTACTAGTCTCGCGTAGCCAGGCCTTCAGACTGAAGGTCTGGAATTCTTGGCAGCTTTCATTGGCTAAGGCCCGCCCATGAGGCCACTTGACTGACATCTCAAACAACCAATCACAGTTCGTTTCATTCATCGTCACGTTTCGAGGTGTGGAAATGTCGCCACAATAACAGACCGGTGTGTAAAACTCTCTGACATATTTTAAAGATTCTATGCGGCAAACTTTAAATATTTCACACACTTTTGAAGATCCAGCGTTTAGCTGATCCTGATAAGCGCTTGTCATCACAGTTGTAAAAACGGCAGCTTTCTTCTTTCGTGAGGGGGTTTGACACCACGTCATCTTTGTTTTCAGGTGGAACATTAAAGAACGCGACACACACGTCTCGCGGAAATCCTGTAGAATTCAACCAATCCGATGACGACTTCGACACTCCTGAAGTGTTTCCACTTTTGTGTCCCATATGAATCAGACGTTCAGCCAACGGCCCGTGGGCGTGACGTCTGAGGCTGAGACTAGGGGGGACAATAAACATAAAATTTCTCAAGAGCATTTTTTGAAGGGGACATAAATAATACAGCTAAAATTGTACTTGTAAGGATATGTATACACAGAGGAAAGCCATACTACTATTAGTGCAGCAGGGAGACCGTGCCGAATTAGACAACTTTAAGCTGTTGTGGTCGCGCAACAACATCGCTCGTGACCGTCTTAGATACTACTATCCATCACAGTGTTGCCAAGTCCGCTGGTTTCCTGTGGAATTGGGTTACTTTATCACTGTTGCCACGGGTTGTTTTTCATGTCCGCGCGTTGAAGCGACCCAATAATGTGTATTTTAGCCCCAGAACACAATTTTTACCAGGAGACCCCTTTGAAATGCAGATAATTTGGGCTAGTTTTGAGTAGCAATTGGGCAGGTTTTGTTGTGAAATCCTGGCAACCCTTTCCTTTGAAAAAAGTAAGTGGTCTTGTTGTGAATAGGCCAATTACTACTCTTACTTTGTGATCAATGCCATTATCAATGCCCAATATCTGAATCTGAGCCTCACTTTGACTTTCTCTCTGAGTTATGTAACATTCAATTTCAACAGGTCCCCCATTTCTCCAAGCTGTGCCAAATCCCACAGAAATCTATTAAAACCTCTCCCAATAGAGATCTCTATCAGCTAAACATACAGAGAAGAGAGGGCTCTTCCAGAGCTGATTTCCCCCAGTCAGCCCACTGATGTGCAGCTGCTCCTCAGAGAACTTCACTTTTATCCGCTTTCAACAGCAATTAAAAACCTAACGTATGTGGAAGGGGAAACAGAAGGATATGAAAACCTCCGCCTCACCTTCTGAGTTGTCCCCTACCACAGCACACACAAGGCTACAGGCAGCAGGCAAACGTTTTTATAGTCCCCATAAGGAAAGCATCAGGTTCAGTGCTCTCCAAATCTAATCACCTCCCTCGATGATCTCTCCTGCTGCCAGTCAGGAGAAGTCCTTGAACCGGAAAGCTCACAAGCTTCTGTGCTGGTATCAAGGAGCAGCCCTTCAATTACCGAGCGGATCTTTGCTTGTCCAACATGCTGCCGCTGACTGTTCATTATGGCAATCAGAACACAGGAGGAAGATTGGCTGAAATAAAATCAGATTTGGTCGCCAATGAGGTTTAAAGAGTCACAGCAAGTGTTTAATGAAGGAAATATTGACTGACAGGGTTGTTCTAAACTCTGAGATAGCCAATACAGCGGTCATAAAAAGGGATACTTCACCTAAGAATTAAAATTCTTTCACTAACCCTCGTTACCAAAACAGTTGGATTTTTCTTCCATAAACCACAAAAAGAGATATTAGGCAGGATGTTTTTGCTGCTCTTTTCCATATAATGTAAGTAAATGGTGACCAGGGCCATAAAGTAGATAAAACTAACAATTAATTGAAAAATTTCATTATATTAGTGTGATTTAAATGTGCACATATTCAAAGAGTGTCACAAATGGTTATGAGACATACATAGTGTACACCATATTACTTCCTTTACTGTATTTTTGATTAAATAAAATGTTTCTTTCAAATACATAGAATCTTACCGACCTCATTCAGAATTCAGAATTGCAGAGAAAATTTCTTAAATAACAATTTAATTTAACAATCTGTTGCTTACACAAAGCTAACATATGGTTTGAGAAGACTTTGAATATAGCACAAAAGTTGTTTGGATTACTTTTATTTTCCATTTAGTCATCCGGTCACCATTTAATTTTCCCGTGTGGAGTGGGCCATATGGCTTTTTAATGACCAAGTAAATTGTGACCGAATTTTCATTTTGGGGTGAAAATTCCCTTTAAGGATGACAAATATCAAATTGACATATTCCACCATCTAGAAATATGTAAGCTCTGTAAGATCCTCAATCAAAAATATACAGCAAGCTTCCAGCAGTTGAAACTACAGAATTCAGGGATGATTTCTTCGAGTCTATGTGGGTCGAAAGAAAAGGTCGATCACAAAGGCACAGCAATGCTCGGGATGTCCCCCAAGATACAGGTGTACTATAGCCTCCTGTCAAGTAGTATTACTGTCTATTGTTTGAGCTGCACCACACAGAACCTGGTCAAGGTGTGATGGTCTGAATGAATCACAGGGGGTACTACCCGACCTGCAGGATAACCACACCAGGAAGAGCAAGACTAAAGCCAAAAAAATCATTACAGATCCCTGCCATCCAAACAACAGCCTCTTCTCACTGCTGCAGTCAGAAAAAGCCTAGCATAGCCTTGGGGTCAATACAGAGAGGTTACACCCAAACTATCCATACACTTAATGAGGACTCTGCCAGGGGCTTTGTCACTTTGTCTTTTTGTGCTGCAGATTATCCTAATAATTGTAAGCAAGCACACTATTTTCGTCGCGACTTTGACTGGCGCTCAGCTTCACGTTTTTAATGCTGCGTGTTTTTGAACAGTTACATTTAAAATAGCCTGTCTCAAGCTGCAGCAATATGTTTCATTCATTTTTGTGCTGTTTTTGCGCTCTCATCTGAGTGAATACTTCGCTATGTGTGTCCGGGCTTCTACAGCAAATGCGTCCTGCGCATTCATATGCGCTGAAAACTGCCAAACTTAATGCTTAAATGTTACAATTACTTTGAAATAACCAAATAAATTCATTAAATAATTCTTACTGTTTGGGATTTAAGACAAGTCTGGGGCTGTCCTAAATTGAAGAAGTTATTTACAATGATTTTTAAGAAGATTCTTTTCAAGAATTTGAATTCTTCTTAAGTTTTATCTTAAGAAAAATCTTAAGAAAAAAGTTAAGAACATTCTTAAGATGAATTTTTGGGAATACAAAATATTCTTAACTTTTTTTCTAAAGTTCAAAAATAAGAAGAAAACGGCAGTTAAGAAGAAATTTCTTAAGAATGTTTGGTGAATCCAGCCCCTGGTCGCTCAGATGTATATCATCCAATAATCATTTATTTCTCTTTTGCACACCCTCATAATTTGTACTTTTGTATATATCACCCAGCCATGTGTATAACTTAAAAAGACACAAACCGTAGGTTATGCAATGTTTACAAATGGTTACAAAACAGCACCTGCTGTTAACATCAGGGTAGGCAAGAACATCTTTTCGGCAGTGCATCTGCTGAATTAGTAATTATTTTAAGTATAACTTCAATAATAAATGAATAATAGAATGATTTTTGTGCACATTTTAAGGTACAGAAAAGCTTTTACAGTCATGATTGTGACTTAATATCTCATAGTGTGACTTATAACTCAAAGTTGTGATTTTATGTGTCTTGTAATTGCATCTTAAAATACGAGTTTTTTTATTTTTTATGGTAACTCTTTACTTTTTTGTTTACTCTGAGGCAAAAACTGGCTTACATATAAATTGTCATTAAATTTATATTATTTATATTATAATTAAATATAACTTTGTACATGTATCTGATTTGATGTTTAACAATAAACAATTGATATGATAATTAGGAGATGTTAAGGTAAAGGGTAAGGCGCTAATTAAAAAAAAATGAAAGCCACCTGTTTCAAAAAAATAATACTTTCCTATATATCTTACAATGTGACTTGTTCCTCACAAATTGCAATTAAAAATGTGTATTTATTATTTCCTTGTTTATCTCACAACAACTTCACCTTATTTTATTTTTTTGGCAATAAACTGGCAATAAACTTTAAATGACAATTCCACATTAAAATGACTGTACACATTTCATTCTGTATCTGAAATGACTTTAACAAAACCATTACTTTTGAATGAAAAATGAAAAATTCATTCTTTGAGTCAACAATGAAAATTGCTATAGAAGCTTTGTCAAAACATGTGTTTTGCAGCCTTGTCTAGATATAATCAACCATCACCCAAGACTGTCAGATCAGAGTCACACCCCTGTTTTTCTTTTATTTGTCTGCTGGTGTGTTTTTATTTTTCTGTAGGTATGTTTTTATATTTCTGTGATTTTTTTTTTTTGATTTTTTTATCGTGATTGAAGATCAAAGATGAGCAAAGGCAAATAAAACGTTGAGTAAGCTGTTCTCTTTCACTGACTTCTGCTATCAAAGCCCTAATGCCTAATGAAGAAGTGGTGAGGAGGAAGTGGCGCAGGTCTGGTGAAGCCAGTGCGGGGCAGAGAGAGGAAACACACTGCATGACGGACATGGCGTGTAATGCATATGGCATCCATTGCCTGCTCTTCTAGCCTGACACTAATGGGTGTTGACACCAGGCCGTTTAAAGGTCTCCAAACCTCATAAAGTTCCATAGCTGTGCCTTTACAGGCAGCTTATGATAACCTGACCTATAAATTACATCCAGCAGGGAAGCCACAAGCCTGGGCTCATATTAAATCAAGCAAATAAGACACTTCAGAGTTCCCTCGGATCCTAAAAGGGGATAATCTGATAAGTCAGCCATTGAAAAAACAGTTACTGTCAACATTTGGGTGATTTAAATTCATGCGGTGAGAAACATTTATGACAGCTTTAAATGTACTGTCACTTTGATACTGGCACTCAAGTGCGAGACATTCAAGCGCAAGAAACATTGCCTCAGAGACTAGAAACTTGAAACCTAATTTACAAACACTCTCGTCACTTTCACAGGTGACTTCCAGTCAGCACATTCATGTTTGCAGGATAACTACCGCCTAGCCTTCAGAGGTTATTTTTTATTTTCCTGTGTGCTTTGCAGTTTGAGCTGAGGCAGTTAGATAAGTGCTGAGATTGCAGGTAATCGGCTCATGCAGATCTATCTGACAGTAGTACTATTCAGGTACAAAATACTATAGAAATTGAATAATCAAATGTAAAAATGAAACACTGCATAGTTTTCACTGTATGAATCATATTGATCTTTATTACAACTACTAAAGATTACATCAAGAGCAGTGAATTATTGTTTTGTTTTCTTTTGTTGTTTGATTCAAACTAACACAACAGACAGCAGCAGGTATATTATAGTGATGTCACTTTAAGACTGTACGGATATAATGTGTAGCAATATACACCATATAGCAAAATCTCAACTGATTCACACTTTATATTGGTGCCAAGCTACATATACAGTTTTATGCAAAAGTTTGGGCACCCCTGATAATTATCATAATTTCATTGTATATTCTGCTGGACTATATAAGCAGCAACTTCATTTGGATATATTTTATACCTTATGGAAACAGTAACATTTCAGTTCTGAAATAAAAAAAATTGAATCAACAGAAACTATGTAATATGAAACATAACAAAAGCAAAAAATTTGGCCACCCCAACAGAATAATGGCATCAATATTTAGTACAGCCACATTTTGCTGAAATGACAGCCAGTAGATGCTTCTTATAACTACTGATAAGTCCCTGAATTCTCACTACAGGTATTTTGGACCATTCTTCCTTGCAAAATTTCTCCAGTTCAGGCAGGTTTGACGGCACCCGAAGCATGGACAGCCCGCATCAAATCAATCCATATATTTTCAGTTATATTTATATTCTGGGAACTGGGATGGCCATTCAAGAACACTATACAGTATCTGTGTCTGTGCATGAATTTTTTGGTAGATTTGGAACAATGCTTTGGGTCAATGTCCTGCTGAAACAACCAACCCTGGTGTAACTTCAAACTCTTGGCTGATTTTTCAACATTGTTCTTAATAATCTGGTGATACTGGGTGTAATCCATGGGACCCTCAACTCTGACAAGGTTACCATTACCTGTTGCCACATAGCAAAATTTACAGTAGGGAACAGGTTCTTCTCCTGAAATGGGGTGCTCTTTTTCTGCCCTGCATTCAAAGCATCTATGGTTGTGACCAAATAACTCTATCTTAGTTTTATTGTTACACAACACATTATTTGGCTTGTCCAGATGAGCCTTTGCATACGTCAAATGACTCTGCTTGCTGGCAGTATGCAGAAATACGCATCACCCTTCCATTGGGCTGTTACTTGTGCAAAGTGCACTGGACTGTGGAAAGATGTACAATGACAATATTAGCAACAATATGTTCTTGGAGCTCTTTGGGGGTGGTCTGTGGTTTGTCTGTGACCATTCTTACCACTCTTCGTCTTTGACTTTCAGATATTTTTCTCAGCCTACCCCATCTTTCCTTCACAAGGACTGTTTCTGTGGCCTTCCGTTTTCTAACTATATTTCTGACTGTGGAGGCAGAAAACTTAAACCTTTCTGATAATTTTTGTATCCTTTTCCTAATTCATATCGACAAATTAGCCTATTAGGTCATTAGAGAGTTATTTTAAGGTTCCTCTATTTTTAATATAACTCTGACTGTATTCGAATGAAAGAACAAAGTCATACACCTAGGATGACTTGAGGGTGAGTAATTTATGGACTAATTTAAATTTTTGGGTGAACGATCCCTTTAACTTAATTAGTTACAAAAAAATAATGTGATTAAAATATTTTAATGCAGTTAACGCACTGGCCCCGCCCCCAGACCTGTACATCATCTTACATTTCATACAGTTGACTGTTGACAAATATGATACAGGGCAACAACTCCATAAATGCAGTCATACCCTAAAAATCAAGATATTGGTGCAAAAAATGCCCCTTTCTTTTTTTGTCACATATTTATATCATACAATACCGATATCACACGAGCAGGGAAAGCAGTAGGCTATTACAAGAGTGCTGTTTTTGACCCAAATATCACAAGTTTAAATGCGATTTTATACAACAGTTCAGTAAGAAGTTGATATTGTGTTATTATTATTATTATTTTAAACAGAATATTATGTTTTTGCTCAATTTCGCTAAGAATATATTACCTTTAAAGCCACAACAGAATTGTTGCACGTCTACGAGCAACACAGCAGTGTTTAGTTTTTGAATGAATCCACATTTTGTACAAATCATGTGAACCAATGATTCAAAGACCCATTCATAAAGAGAGCCGTTTACTTCATTACTAAATGAATCAGCCGTTTGAACGAATCGACCAAAGACATTTACCGCCACCTGCTGGCAGATTTAGTTTCTTATTTAGAGTATCATTTAATTAATAATAATAATAATAATAATAATAATAAAAACATTAAAGGGATAGTTCACCCGAAAATTTTTTATTTTGTCACCATTTACTCACTCTCATGTCCTTTCAAATCTTTCTTTTGTGGAACATAAAATAAAATAATTTGAAGACTGTTGGTACAAAGCTGTTTTGGTTACCATTGACTTTCATTGTATGAACAAACAATACTAAGATGTTTCTCAAATGATCTTCTTTTATATTCCATAGTTTATAATAGGCCGTTGTAGCCTAAATGTTTATGTGTAATATTTTTTGTTGTTGTTGTTGAATCAAATAAAATATTTCTAAAGCTACAATTTATGTCTACTTTATACTTTCTCATTTAACAAAAATATCTTTAAATAACCTTTTATGGGTATTTTCACAGTCAAATTTATTTTGCGATTAATTAGAATAATTAATCAAAACATCATGTAATCAATTAGATGAAAAATTTTAATATCCTTGCTCTTCCAAGATTTATAATGGCAGTGAATGGGGTTTAAGATTTTGAAGCCCAAAAAATGACATCCATACATCATAAAAAGTACTCCACAAGGCTCCGGGGGTTAATAAAGACTTTCTGAAGTGAACTGATGCATTTCTGTAAAAAAAAAAATCCTTATTCAAAACTTTATAAACCGTAATTTCTAGCTTCCGCTAACTGTCATGCATTCACGTGAGAGTGGCTGAAATTTGTATTTTTGTATTATTTTCTATAGTTTTTATTTATGTAATATATATATATATATATAAAAAATATAATATATAGACGAATAAGGTTCTTCAGATTATTAAAATATTATTCACACTAAGAATAGTTCTTCTTTTAGAAACTATTCTTTGGGCTACTCAAAATGTTCCTTCTACTAAATTGCTATAAATCCTTTTGGAACCTTTTTAGGTATATAGAGGTCTAACATTTCTGGAGAAAGCAATCCTTTAGCATTCCATCAGCACCATTTCAGTGGAACAGGTGGCTTACCAGGCATAGCATGGACCAGGTCTCCACACAGGACCAGGAAGCGAGGTCTGGGCTGTAGTTTGTTGATTGCCTGAACTGCCTGTTTTGTGAGCTGAACCTCCTCAGTCCACTCATCCCCTCCTGAATCACAGTCACCAATCCTCCATGCCTTCATCAGGCCAAGCTGGGGGTCCGCAGCCTGGATGAAGTAAAAGGGCCCACTCCACTCTTTCTGTTCATCTGGAAAGAACAGGAGAAAATAACCTGAAGCTGACAAACCCTCTACTTTAAATATCTAAATTTTTAATGCTGTGTTTGTGGATAATGCATACAATGTTTTACATAATTAAACATTACATAAGATGCTAACAATCAAACTGTTTAAAGTATTTATAAAAATCTTTATCTCAAGTGAGAGTCAGTTAAGGGCACAGCTCTAACACCTGGAACATGTGGAAACGTTCGTCTCGCCTGTCGTATAGAAACTTCAGCTGTATATAACACCTTCACAGCAGTTCTTGTGTTATAAGGAAACAAAAACGGCAGGAAAAAAGTCGATTTTCACACCTCAGGGTTTACACAGCACAAATACAGCTCAGAAACAGCTTTTACCCATGAATCTTTGAGAAACTTCCAGCATTAAAACTTGGTCAAAATATAAATGAAGTAGATACCCCTGCTGGGAACATCACACAAGTCTTGTCTTTGCTTTGCTTTCACTTACACTGAGTGTGTGAAGAGGTTTTTGACAGAGCAGCAAGCCTCAAATACTAGAGAAAAAATAGAGAATTTCTTTCTGTTCCTGATCCTGACAGTGCAGCCTAGAATGGAAAAGAATTTTATGATTCTGTTTTATCCTTAGCTACACATTGTCATATGAACAACTAGTCAACAAACTCTAAGATTTTTGTCTCACAATTCATTATAAATTGTGTGATTCACTAAAAAGACCTGGCTCATAAAAGTCATTTGTTAGGGAATTAGACTACACAGATTGTGCAGTATGCTGCAGTATGGCCAGACTACACTTTTTTTCTGTGTATGTTTTTGATTCACTGTAAGAACACTTTCACTGAATTCAATCATTCGGTGACCGGGCTACACTGAATTTGGTGTATGTTTTTTGATTCACAAAAAAAAAAAAAAAAAAAAAAGACCCAGCTCATTTGTTGGGGAATCAGACTACACTGGTTGCACAGTATGTTTTAGATTTACTAAAAAGAACTGACTTGTAAGAGTCTTTCATTCTGTGGCCAGGCTACACTGGTTGCAGTAGGAATCCAAGATATTGGGGAAAAAAACTGAAATTGCGATATTTTGTTTTACTGCAATATATAAATCACCAGATGACTTGAATAGCTCTATTTGAAAAAAAAAAAAAAAAATACAATGTTACCCTTTACTTTGTAGGTGAGTAAATCAGCATAGAAAATAACAAACATAATATTATAAGCTTATATATATATTAATATTATAAGCTTATATATATATATAATAGAACAAGGATACCATTTAAATAAACAGCACTTTATATTATTCAGGTAAGTCTAACAGTATTCACTCTTCAGGTGCAGAAAGTGAATAAAATTCATGACACAATTCAAGAAACAGGATCATTAAACTGCTGTGAACCAATATACTATTACATATTCGTTTTCTTTCTCAATTTAGCTTCACCTAAGCCATAAGCAACTGTGTGTACAAGGATACTTGCAAAGACATGCATTTTGACATAATTTTGTGCCATTTCAGCACACATTTCAGACGAAATTAACGGAATTCGATGTTCATGTGCATCTGCGTGGCTCTGTGTGTGAGCACAGAAAACAGCGCATGTTCATAATTGAGCTCTATTTTGCACCATCTCACACTCAAATGGTTTAAAATTGCTTGAATGTTTAAACCGACAGGACCTAAAACACATGCAAATGATGAACCTTCATTGTATGATGGTTAAACTTTGCAATTAATCCAAGAATCACCTGCGTTTCGAACCCTGGTACCTGGTCCTTATGGATTAACAATCACTATACTATACATGCGCACATCGAGATATCGATGCTGAAATGATATATCGTGCAGCCCTAGGTCACGGTGTATGCTCACCGTTCAGCACTCTAGATAGCGCTGTTAAAGCAACATTAATTAAGTAATGCAGGAAACTGTCAGCATATTTCAGCAATATATATTTAATCGGGATTGTGGAAGAATTGTTAAAGGAATTCTGAATAAGAATCAGTTCTTGGATACTATTGTCATAAATAAATAAATAAATATTTCCAAATGAGCTGCATTTTAATTAGTAATGCAGCCAATGAAGTTTCAACATCAGTCCCTGTGGAGCAACCATGTTATTCCAATCGTTTTGTCATTCTAACAAGATGAAGTGTTTGCTATGCCTCGAGCATCTCTTTGGGAAAGCACAAAACCTGCTTACAATAAATAAACAAAATAAAAACACATGATATCTGACCAATTCAAAAAGCATTTAAAATGTACCATCTGCTGCCTGGAATCTTGTTTGTTGTCTAACGCTTTCATGTACAGTCCCCAGAGACTGGAAACTATTTTCAGGCAACTTTAAACAACATGAATTGAGAGGAGCAGACAAAGCTCTGATGACAGCTGATAAGCACAAGCCTCTTTTAGCAAAGATAAATCAGAGGGATATCTCAGATGATTCCCAGAGCTTTCAAATACTGCTAACCTAATCATAAGTCAAGATAAAAGCCTCCTGTGATAAAGCATTAAAATATCAACTCAACTCACAGCATCCTCTAACAGTCACTGCTGTAGTGTAGGTTTTTCTCACACGAAAACAAAAGGGAAAAAATTTTGCAGATGTCAACACTGCCAGCTTAAAGCAAAGAATAAGCAAGAAATTGGTCTGAGATGAAGATTTCAGACTGGATTTACATAAACAGTCAAGCAGAGGAACCACACAGGGACACAAATCACTTCAAAACACTTAGACACTGAAAAACACCAAATCAAAGGTTATAGTCTGCACAAATTTTAAATGATAAATCTATTTTCTAAATGCATCTAATTGATGTTATCGTGAACAATTTATCTATGAATGTGTATTTATTTATTTATTTTTCATCAAAAACATTATGACGATCCTTTTCACTATGATTTACACTACCGCTCATATGTTTGGGATCAGTACGACTTGTAATGTTTTATAAAGAAGTCTCTTATGCTCATCAAGGCTGCATTTATTTGATCACAAATACAGAGAAAAAAATAGTTATCTTGCAAAATGTTATTACAATATAAAATAATGGTTCCTGTTTTAATATCCTTTAAAATATAATTTATTTCTGTGATGCAAAGCTGAATTTCTATTAGCCATTACTCCAGTATAAAGTGTCATATTGTCACTCCTATACTGTTTGTTGTGTTTTCTTTCCCCATGTGCTCTGTCTCCTGTTCATTATGTCATTTGGTTCAGGTGTGTCTAGTTAATTATCTTCATTTGCCAGCCTACTTAAGTTGTGGTTTGTTCACTGTTTTCTGTCCAGTATTGTTGATGCTACCCTGTGTGTTAGACTTTCTTCTTCATGTGGATTACCATTAAAAGTTTGTTATCGTTGTTGTGCCTTTGTCTCCCTAACAGCAGTAGCGTGACACATGATCCTTAGGAAATCATTCTAGTATGGTGATTTATTATTAGAATTATCAATGTTGGCAACAGTTGTGCTGCCAAATATTTTTTTGGAAACTGCTATACTTTTTTTCATGATTCTTTGAAGAATAAAAAGTTAAAAAGAACCGCATTTATTCAAAACATAAAACTTTTCTAACAATATAAATCTTTGCTATCACTTCTTAACAATTGAACACGTCCTTGCTGAATAAAAGTTATAATTTCTTAATAAAAAAAAAAGAATAAAAATTTACTGACCCCAAACATTTGAACTGTAGTGTATATTGTAATAAAAGATTTATATTTTAAATCAATCTTCTTTTTAACTTTTTATTCATCAAAGAATTTTGAAAAGTATTACAGGTTCCAAAAAATATTAAGCGGCACAACAGTTTCCAGCGCTGAAAATAAATCAGCATATTAGAATGATTTCTGAAGGATCATGTGACACTGAAGACTGGAGTAATGATGCTGAAAATTCAGCTTTGCATCACAGGAATAAATTAGATTTTAATGTAAAATAGAAAAACCTTATTTTCCATCATAATAATATTTCACAATATTACATTTTTTTTTTTATTCAAATAAATGCAGCAATGATGATAAAAATCGTTCTTATGTAAATATCTGCATATTGTTGGCCATATTGCATATTGTTCCTGGTTTTGGTTTTAAGGTGATTTTTGTTCACTATAAACTTTTGATGTTTGATCTTGAATGACCAATTGGGACTCAAATTAAATCTGGGTCCTAAAACAAAACCGGTTTTTAATGGCTGATTTAGCACATTTTAACCTATTTGCCCTAAAATATTAGGTTAACTTTGTTTTGTGTACGTCATGTGACACGTCAAGGTTTCTATCTAAACTCCACTGCAACTATCTACAGCTCAATGCAAAGTGGTTTGTTATTCCAATCCTGACATAGCTACAGTAGCCTAAAACTTTGCTTTAAAGTCGACAGTCTGTGCTTTTCAGAGACTTGTTGGAATTCGGTACACCGGTCAACATCAAACGAGTTTAGAGAGGACTGTAAACTTCGATTTCAAGCAGTGTTCCAAAATACATAAACGACCTTGAACCAAAACATACTGTCATAATTCAAAGCTTCGCAGCATTATAAAGTAAATCGACATTAGCTAGCCTCAGCTAACCGTACCTTCTGTCAGCCCCTTATACTTCCGATCCTTCGCTCTCAGAAAGACACTTTCGTCCCCTGCCATTGAAACGCGTTCGCTACCTAGTATAGGACAATAAACCGTTCAACCTATATTTCGTACGTCTAGCAATCGTGTTTGGGCGTTCGTTGCTAAATCTGACGATGTCATCGGTTACTTAACAGTAGTGTGTTTGTGAATCGATGCGTTTGTTGATGTATTAGCAATGTCTGGGAATGTTCGTAGTCGACTCTAAACTACAGGCTGACTACAAAAGAGTTAAAAGTCGGATCTCTAATGCTCATTATTGATATATTTTACGATACGACAATGACACTACTTTAAAATGCACAGTAGCCTACTATATGATACTTTTATATGAACAGCCGAGAAAAACTTAAACTGTCAGACTGGCATAAAGTTGGCTTGACGTTGGACATTCGAGATTCGCAAATCTAGGAACCGTCTCTAAAGTTACATGCGAAACTACTATACACTTCTCTAACGTCAGTAGCATGCAAGGAGAATGACTAACAGTCATGAAAACAACGGTTAACTGTTCATCCAGGTGTCAACTATAATGCACACCTTTTATATTTTTTGATAATTATTTAAAATAAACTGCAAATCATATGGAAAACAATTGCTACTTTTCATTACCGAATGGACTTAAACACAAATTTAAAGCTCAGTAGCATTTGAACAGAATGACTCACATTCATAAAACACACTGTAAAGTGTTCATCTAGGTGTCAGCTATAATGCACACCTTTTATATTTTTCATAATTATTCAAATAAACTGTAAATCAAATGTAAAAAATAGCTACTTTTCATTACCGAATGGGCTCAAATGTAATATATGTCATAATTTGAAGCTCAATAGCATTTGAACAGAATGACTCACATTCATAAAACATACTGTAAAGTGTTCATCTAGGTGTCAGCTATAATGCACACCGTTCATATTTTTCATAATTATTCAAATAAACTGTAAATCATATGTAAAATATTGCTAATTTTCATTACCGAATGGGCTCAAATGTATTGGAATACTTAGACAAACGAAACATCCTTTCGCTGCTATCCAAACACCAAACTCTTTTCTATTTACTGAACGAGCAGAAAATGATAGTATCATGAACAATTAAATTAGATGATTTTATATGATACGCAGCGTCTATAGACGCAACTCGCAAATGGGGTTGCGCAGACCAACCCATTGCGCAAAGAAACCACAAACCATTTAGCATTTGTGTTTTCTCATATGCATAGTCAAGTTACACTAAATGGAACTGGTATGCAATCTGTATAAGCTAGCAGTATGTTATTTTTTCAAGGCAGGAGCCAAGAGGTATTTTACGCGCCTAAGAAATTATATTCGTTTGCATGTTGCGCATAGTAACATAACTTAGACGGCAACTTTTCACGTGATTCTTTACTACAGAACACTTTTTTTCTTGTCCAATCCCTCCCATGTCTCCTCCTTCCCTTTACGCACTGTCTCTCCCACTCTCAGCGCGCGCGCTCCACTGTTCTGTCTCAGCTCTCCTGTCATCATCACAAACGAAAACAGCCTTCAGGGTAGTTGGCGCAGTGGTTTCAGAGCGCTAAAAAGTATTTGAGAATCAACAGAACAATTGGGATTGAGATCGACAGCTGTCAGACTGGACTTTATAAACATCTGTGGTCTTAATTTACCTCTTTTAAAATGCAAACCTTCGCGAATGGCTTTGTTCACTCGTGTGGATTTATGTCCTTCTCTCACTGGTAGTACCAAGTCGTTTCTCTGTCTCAGTTTATCCTCAAAAAGAAGCCTACAGGAGACTACAGGATGAAATGGACAGTCTTGCTGTTAGAATACTTCTTGGTCAAAGTTCTGGTGCTGTTGTGCAGCGCGGTCGGGGAAGCGCAGCAGCAGCAGCTCGAGGGTTTTATAATGCTCTCAGGATCCAATGGGTCCCGGGATGAGGAGAGCGTTTCTGAACCCCCACATACTGAGGACAATTGTCGGGGTTACTATGATGTCATGGGACAGTGGGACCCGCCGTTCGTTTGCCGAACTGGCAATTATTTATACTGTTGCGGCACTTGTGGCTTCAGATTTTGCTGCGCTTATAAAAACTCTCGTTTGGATCAAAGCACCTGCAAAAATTACGATACACCAGTGTGGTTAACAGGACAGCCTCCGTATAAGAAAACCCTTGACCCTAGACACGATCCAACCAAGGATAAAACAAACTTGATCGTTTATATAATATGTGGAGTAGTGGCAATCATGGCACTGGTCGGGATATTTACCAAACTTGGACTAGAAAAGGCTCACAGACCTCACAGAGAGAGCATGTCTCGGTAAGTAGCTATGTTTGCTTGACGAAGTCCTCATTTTCTTTTTGAATTTTCCCAAAATGCATATGATAAGAACAGTGTGCTTTGCCATTGATAGCTTTTTTTCTTCGTTTTTTGTAAATGTGCTTGCTATGTGGATGTCTTTGATGTTCCATCTTGTGCCATGAGCTCTGCGATTTTATAAATCTGTCAAGTTAAGAGAAGTTAAACTTTTTAAAACGCATCTGAAGATGACATTTCATGGTGCATCTCTTTGTTTTTGAAGGCAGCAATGCTCCAATGTGTATGACTTCTTGGGTCTTTCACTCATGGGTTCAGTTCAAAAAATAAAAAATAAAGAAGAAGAAGAAGAAGCTAGACATAACTGATTGGATCAGATCTCAGGTGTTTCAAAATGAGTTTTGTTTTCATAAGGTTTTATATTTTTGAACTTAATTTCGATACTGAAAACCAAAGGAGAGAAATTAGGTAAAGCGCTCATGGCGCAAGACATTGAAAAAACAGCACGGCAACAGTGAAAGATATGCGTACATATGTGTGTATATAGTCCAGTAATTAAAAGCAGTTTAAAAACAGCAGAAATGGTCTGAATTTCATCTTAGGCTGAAAAATGTTTACACCGTCCAAGAATGGGTTAAAAAAAATCCAGGCGAAGATTTTTCTAACTAACCCAATCTTCTGTGGCTTTTGAGCTGCAAGTGTTGGTTGCTAAAGCTCTGCATTCACTGTTGTGCCTATCCTGCCCATGCATATTCATGCTTAATTAGAGCAAAAACAATCCCTTGAATCTTCAATAAGCGTTCTAAATTCATGGATTTGTGTTATGCAAGCTCTCTTTTAAAAGGCTCTTGAATCACAGATCTCAAGAGATCAACATGAAAACACGGTTAACTTGCACATGTAAACCGCAAGAACTGTACTAAACATTTTAGATATTACATTATATTGCATAACTTCCGGTTGTCAGTTTTTTAGCCTTTAGTTACTGAGCTTGAATTGTGGAGGTGGAAATCTCTTGTTCCTACTGATTCTGTGGGTCAAAACCTCTGATGAGGGCTCCACAGCCCACAGTGTGAAGGTTGCTGAAAGAGCGGCTCACAGAAAACCTGTTCTTTTTGAATCAGCACTCTGGACAGCGGCAGCTATAACACTGAATGAATAGATGTCAGTCTACTGACATTATATCACTGTACGCCGTTCAGCTGTGCTTTGACATCTAAATACAGACAGATTACACAATGCAAGGCAATTAAATGGAATACTAATCCAATGAATGCTTGTTCTTCAACAGAGCTGTTGCAAGCGTCATGCAAGGCGCCCGTCAGGGTCAGCATGAGGAGGCCATCGGAATGCACACACAGCATTATGACACTGTGCAGGCAAGAGCAAACAACATGCGTAAGTTGATTGTAGCCTACTTCCTCTCTTTTCCCACGAACTCAGCATAAACTATTCACTATATATATGCTCTTATGAAAATACCCTGAAACAGTCTAAAAGCATGGTTTCTTCTGGCTCAAGTGCTCAACATACCATACCCTCTACACAATACAATGCACTTGTGTACTGAATTACACATGTAGTTATAAATGATACATATAACATATTAACTATTCAAAGTTTTGCTTGTGGTGCAAAACTTTGTTGGTTCTGCACCACTTTTGGATTTTCTTATTCTATGCTTAGCATATTACAGATATGTGTAAGAAAAGGAGATGCTGAGAGCACAATGCTGTTGTGAAAAAAGCCTATTTATGGTCACTGCCGTGGGCTGCTGCTGCAGTTGTGTGTATGTTATTGTTTAAAACCGCTCGAAATGAATGGCTCACAAATGTCCAAACCCTCATTTGTTGCAATTCTGATTACATCACCCTCTCCATGGTTATCAACTCCACAAATATATCTGTGTTGAAATAACACAAAATACAGTGAGAATATCAAAGCCCCCCTCAGAGGGATCCATTTTGGTTGACACTGAGGATGTGAGTCAGTAGCTGGAGAAATTTCCCTTTCATCTAATTGCAAAGATAATGTCACTCTTTCTTCACTGCCATGCATATTGTAGATATCTACATTAGAAGTTTTTGAAAACTCAGATGACTTTTATGCTACATTTCTTTACCATGAATAAAGACTAAGAGCAATAATAGACATATCTCAGGAAAATGGTTCTAAGAATGCTAGATTTGTGAGTTTTTTGTCTTTAACAGTAGTAGAGCCCTTTTTGGCGCTCTTTTTTATAGTTGCACAAAGAATCATGCCTTGAAAGTGATATACAGAACCTCAGTGGTACTGTGAAAGAGCCTTTTCATATGAGTCTGGAGGGGTTTTGCTTTATATTTATTCACCTATACTCTACACCTGCACTGTAGCTTCTTAAATGGTTTTAAAAATAAAACAATAAGCAATATTTTTAGCAGTATGTGGATGATATTTCTAAAGTTTTATTTCACATGCAGACAACCATTACATATGGAACGTCAGACCAACCATTAACAATGTTGATTTAGAAATGTAACTATGAAATCAGTAAATGTCAGTTCTGTCCTCTATTACAAAAAAAGACATTCAAAGAGTCGTTTCAGCTCACCTTTTATTCACAGATCATGATCATTATTCTTGCAGTACTGGCTTTTAATCCATAAACCAAAGTGTAATTATGTGGACTGCTTTTAACCTCTAAACCCAATGATTTAATATACAGTCCTCTGAGTTACTCCATATGAGATAATGATTTGAACCAAAATCAAGAGAACAGACACAGGCCCTAAGAGCAATATTTCCAGTGATTATTCAGAGGACCCTAATATGAGAGTTTTCTGAATTCTCAGGTTGACCCCTGAGTAGCGGATCATAAGACTGCAATTAAAATATATAGATATGTTTTAAAGCTTAAAGATACTTTAGAGGTGTAGTTTTCTGAATAAGTGTAGATAAGAATAAAGCCTAAGACTATAGATAAAAGTCTTTAGAATGCCAACAGACCCGTTGTTAACAGAAGATTATCAAATCTGCTTTATGTGTCACAATAGAAGTTCATACATTCTTAAATGACAGATGTGAGATTATTTCTTTCAACATGAGATAACAGAAAGACTCTGCATGTGCTGTAAATTAACTGCTGTTATTATTTCAATATGTAAAGCTAGTTTACATGACTGGATTCCCCCCTAATCACTCTTATATGTGTTACTGAGAATGTTTTAAAGATTTAAGGGCATACAAGATGAAAATATATAATACATTCCTTATTTTATATTCCTGTCGTATTCAGATTTGCTCATATAGACTTTCTGGGAAATTGTTTTTTCACATAAACCAATCAAGCCGTAACTGTGTTCTGGCATTCTCATCTCTTTACATCCCTCCTCTAAGAATCTGACAATCCAGATGCTTACCCAGCGTGTGCTGAATGATCCCATCAAAGAGGTCTAGTCACTGAAAGTACAAAATTATTAGACCTTTTTTTCCCGCAATGATCCAAGATTCTGGAAGAAACAGTACTGTGCTCCATTACCATCACAGCTTGGCATTACAATAGTACCGGTGGCTTTAAGAAGAAATAGAAAAAAAGAAGAAGTATCGAATACAGAATGGTAAATTTTTTTGGTCATGGCATGAAATAATCAAGACATAAACCCAGTGTGATTTCAATCATTGTACAGTACAGGATGTTAAATTCTGCATATCAGTGACCTGAATTGAAGAACAAAAGCATTTCCTCCCACAGTGCACTGAGCAACTGAACCTTGCAGATGTAGTGGAGCTTTTTCCCATACCACAGCCAAAACTAATTACCTTAATGGGGGTTCCCAAAAGAAACAGCAGAAATCTATTATGCTATATTTATCTTAAGTCTTGTGCCAACGCAAACACCTGAAACAAGATCTATTTACAAATATGCAGGTGCAGAAGACACATCTGCATGTTCTGTATGGATTTAAAAGATCAGAGAGAGTAAAACCTGTCTGTTGTCCTTAACAAACTAACTGTAACTTAATACAACAAATAAAAAGTGTATAGAACAGAATGGTTTCTGCTCACCTATTGCATTCTTCATCCATGTGATTATTCTTGCCGTTGGCACTACTAGCAATAAGTCCATTTACAGCGAATTGTCCTAGTTCATTGCTAGTTCAAGCATGTCTTTGAACTAGGATACTCTCATTTAAAAAAAAAAAAATTCTGATGATTTGATGTCTAGAGGCATGCAAACTTTTAAGCCATCAAATAGATCTCAAACTTTTAACTTCACTCTTGCTTTATTTTAATAAAAGCCAAAGACTTATATCTAAAAATTATACTGAAATCTTTTTTTATATGACATGGTGATTCATCGTGAAATAATATGTCCACTCTTTGAAATGCTATTATTAAATATTGTTGTGTGAGAATGTCACTAAGGCCTTTTAAAAACGCTGCCACTCATATCCTAGGGTTAGTTGCATAAGCTTAGCCTCTATGTTAAGACTGTGTCTTAAGTATGAGTTTGATCAACTAGCAGTTAGCAAAGGGTTAATCAGCAAAACTAGTCTATTTTTGGATTCAACTTTATCAAAATCTATGATTTAATAACTGAATTAAACAACTTATGGTCAGTCTTTAAGAAAAAAAAAATGGATGACTAAATTGTTAGACTAGTCTCAACCTTTTATGCAAGTCTTAAAGCTAAAACTTTTTTATTTGACAAATTCATTTTATTCTTGCCACCACCAGAAGTGCTAACAGAGCCAGCATAACTCTCCCCGATCATATCAAACTCTTTATGTAATATTCATTTAAAACACATGAAGAGTCCTGCAAAGTCCTGCAAAGTTTATTTCCAACCTGCTTCAGCACACCTGCCTGTGTATTTTCAAGCAATCTTGAGAAGCTTGAATGGCTCCTTCATTTGTGTTTGATTAGGGTTGTAGCTAAACTCTGCAGGACAGTGGGTCCCAAGGAACAGGGTTGAAGACCTCTGTCCTAAATCTTTAAACAAATCACAGTAGCTCTTTCTGCAGGTTATAACATTATGCCACTAAGTGGCGACATGTGACTATCTTTATAAGCCAGTCAGTGGATAATTTATTCAGCTGATTCATTCAAAAATGCTGATTCATTTGGAAACGGAACACCCTTACTTTGTTGCTCATAGACAGTGTTATTATTTTAGTTTAATTTTTTAGACTGTTATTTTTTTTTTAATTCATATTTTTAATTTGCTTTGATTTTTAATTATTTTTTTATGAATATTTAGGTTTAATTAATTTATAGTTTTAGATGTAGTTGTACGTTTTAGTTTTTGTTTTGTCTAGTTAGTTTAGTTTATTTCTTATCTCAGTTAGTTGCCAAGGCAACCATTCTGACTTTCTTTTTTAGTTTATTTCAGCTTTATATCAATTAATAAAACTGTTTAGATTGTTTACGTTAATGATAATAACCCTGCTCAGAGATGGCTTTGTTTGGAAATATTTGAGTTGGCGGAGCAATAACAGACAACCGGCGATAAATTGTGCCTATAATGTAAGTTACCCATTTTTTTCCTTTTTATTGAACTGTGTATAAAAGCAATGCCACACTTACAATTGTTTGATATTTTTTAATTAACAATTTGAAAGAAAGATTTGTCACGTGATGTTTAATTATTTGTGAATGCAAATTAAATTATTTGATGATGATGAATTGCTATGCATGAGTGTGTTCATGTAAAGTGTTTTTTCAGTAGTTTTTTTCAGTCTTATTTGGCAGTGTTTCTAATGGCAATACAATAAATTAATTGATAATATAATTAACAATTTAACTTTCATTGTAAGCCATTTCCCCCCATCTTTGCAATCTTTTTCTTCCTTCTTCTGGACTGATGCAAGCGTCGACTATGTGTAAGAACAGAGCATGTGCAACAGCCCCCCCCCAAATCTGAGGAACCATCCCATCCCATTTATTGGACCACAGTTCATGCTCCTTGAGGCAAGCAGCATATTTCTGTTGGCTCAGCGACCGTAGCCACCATTGCTGCCATGCTACAATGGCAGAAACCCCCCACCGGGATTGCATTCAGGTCATCATGGTCTCCCCATGCTCTGAGAACTCCACCAAGGAGAACTAGCTTTTATTTCACACCCAAAGGACAGGCTGGCAGCCTGTTTCTTCCAGCACATTGGGGGAAGAGGGACATGTGGCCATCTGATGTGCGTCACTGAAACGAGGCTTGTACAGGTCTGCTACTCGATGCCAATGCTCATTTTACTTCACATGCAGAACCATGGTGCTCATTGTCACAAGGAAATACCACCTTTGACGCTCCAATCCTAATAATAAAAATTAATTCTTGCATAATAATAATAATGATAATATATATATATATTTTTTTTTTTTTTTTGCGAGAGAAAATAGAAAAGGTAAATTCATTCAACAGAAATGACAATTCTCCTGAATGTTTTTTATTGAAATAGAATAATCGAATTGCATCTTTGACTGGTTCACCACTCTAGAGTAAGGTGTGGTCACATAAGCCAGATTTTATGGGCAAAAAAGGGTCCATCGTTTGTCAACAGTGATGTATCTAGCACAGCTCACACGGAAGTCAGTTCTGTTGGACAACGCAACCTATGCATGACTGGAACCAACCTGACCAACTTGAAATCTTTTGCCCTCATGTGAAATTCCTGATAGCATGGATTTCTATTGAAACTACTGGATTTTGCCAGCTAAAAATCAGTGCTTCTCTCAGATTGTGTCTTTGGTAATTCAAACATCACTCATGTGAATAAGCACTGTTTTTCCTCAGATTTTGTACTTTTTCAATGATCTCCATCAACTGTTGTCAAGTGGAAAATCAGAGCTAAAACTGTGTAGTGTGTGGGCAGCATAAGGTGGTCTAAATGGAAAGTATTGCTCACAATACTACAAACCAAATGTAATACTACATCGAGGTTATGAGTTTCTGGGGATTTGTTGTTGGAAATTGGTCCAATTCTTGCCTGATATAGGTTTCCATTTTTTCAAATACTTTTCCACTTTTTTAACAGTCCATTTTAAATGAGACTTGGCCCACAGGATACAACGGCGCTTCTGAACCATGTTCACAGATGGCTTCCTTTTTGCATGATAGATCTTTAGTTGGCATCTGCAGATGGCAAGGTGGATTGTGTTTACCGACAGTGGTTTCTGGAAGTATTCCTGGGCCCATTTAATAATGCCAATGACAAAATTGTGCCGATGAGTAATACAGTGTTGTCTTAGGGCCCGAAGACCAAGGGCATCTAACAAAGGTCTTCGGCCTTGTCCCTTACACACAGAGATTTCTCCAGTTTCTCTAAATCTTTTGATGATGTTATGCGCTGTAGATGATGATATTTGCAGAGCCTTTGCAATTTGATATTGAGGAACATTGTTCTTAAAGTATTCCACAATCTTTTTACACACTCTTTCACAGACTAGAGAGCCGCTGCCCATCTTTACTTCTGAGAGACTCTGCCTCTGTAAGACATCCCTTTTATAGCTAATTATGTTACAGACCTGATGTCAATTAACTTAATTGGTTGCTAGATGTTCTCCCAGCTGAATCTTTTCAAAATTTCTTGCTTTTTCAGCCCTTTGTTGCCCCTGTACCAACTTTTTTGAGACCTGTAGCAGGCATCAAATTTGAAACGAGCTAATTTAGTGGATAAAAGTGTAAAATTTCTTAGTTTAAACATTTTTTATGTTCTGTTATGAATAAAATATTGGCTCATGTGATTGAAAGTCTTTTAGTTTTAATTTTATTAAAATTAAAAAAAAAAATACTCCCAACATTTCCGGAGTTCGGGTTGTACATTTGCAATACTACATACTACATACAATCTGGGGTGCATTTCCCAAAAGCATCGTTAGCCAACCATGGATGTAAGTTCCGTTGTTACCAACATAGTTCAACGATTCGGTGTTTCCCAAAACCATAGTTCAAATGAACATTCGCAAACAACGTCACAAACGGTAGGAACTATAGTTCTTGACCTGTGGTTAGAAGCATAGTTTCTTGTTAGTAAGACATATGAACTTAAATAAATTATGCTTTAGGGCACAATAAGAAAGCTGACATGCAATACAATCTATATTTTCCATTCTGTTTAAATATATACATTTTAATCAGTCAATTTTAGTGCGTCCTCAATAAGTGTCGTTTTTGAAGAGTGTGCATGTGCATAAATGCCTAAAGGAACCCCGGAGTATGACGTAAGAGGCAACCCACGATTGGAATTATATTTTTTGGTAAAATAGAGCAAAAACGGTCAATATTGTGTCTAAAATGTAAGTGTCTTAATATTAAATTCTTGCTTATTGAAATGCTGTAAAAAAAGAAAAAAAAAAAAGAAAAAAAAATCTAATATCACATTTGTAATCATGCTGCTTTTTGGTAGGAAAAAACGTCAGTCTTCGCGTGATACTGATTAATTATATGAAATGATTTAAATATGTACATTTCTGCCCCCATTTCTTGAATTTTGTGATAATTCGAAACGCATTTTAATAAACTGAATCATGCAGTTAAAGAACACGCACTGGTCGAACCTGCTAACGTTAGACTTCCGATTGCCTTAGCTATTTAGCTAACTTACTTTACATGGTAGCTGAGTCATGGTTGTTAGCAAGACAAATTAAGAGAAAGATTACAGAGAAAACCTGGGTATCTAAATGACTGAGGATTACACACTACCTTACTTTCAAGCTGTTCTGATCGTAACAAACTCTTGCTGAAACATGCATCTTATTGCTAGGAGGCATAAAAATATAACTTTAAGTTTTTTTCAAAATGGTATTAAAGTTTTTCAATACCATATAAAATCAACTTCCACACAAGTAGTACATTTCTACTTGAAACATCTGTTTTAAACCTTTTTTTTTTTTCAGTTGTGAATATTCCTGTTTCCTGTTGTGAATATTCTTATTTGTCATTGACCTAAATGCAAATGTACCATTTCAGGTACATTTGTATTTAAAAATACAATAAACATGTATTGTGTATCACACCAAGACCTTAATAGTTACTTATCAGTTACTTAGTGGCTTATGAACTCCTCAAGAATTTGATTTGCTGATCCTGAAGGCTTTTGTGCAGGGCAGATTTAAAGAAGCGAAGACGGATGGACAGGAAGGAAAGCTGTCTGAATGCTCAAGCAAAGCAGAGAAGCTGGAGAAAACACTTTTGGTTTTTCACTTTACTGCACCATATCCATTGCCGAGATGTCCATCTGCCTAGAAAAAAAATCACTCCTGTTTCAAACTGATAGCTGCCACTGTCCAAGACAGATAACGCACACATGGAAGATGCTGAAATGACACTAAAGAGAATTTAATTAAATCAAAAACCCACATGGGTTGACAGCAGAATAAGCACCACTGGAAGGGGATTTCCCCTGTTAGCACCTACTGAGTCGCATCAATCCCACACTGCTTTTGTCACCTATATATGTCATTCATGTATGCATTGATTTGAATCATTCCTTGTGGCTCTCCTTTGCCTACATGATGGATTGGATCTGTTGGCATGATGGACACGCTCATGCAAGCACAAAAACACACAGCCCCCAATCCTTAGATCAACACACCACTGGCCAAAAACTATGCATAATTCATTTCATGTAGCGCACAGCAGCATGGGGAAATGACAGATTAATGTATTTACTGCAGAACACTTAGCAACTCCAGACTGTTTATCATTAGCCATGACAGAAACGGGAATCATTTCTATGCTCTGTCTGTTCAACTTCAGCATTATGTGGACAGCCAGCTTTCATTATCACGGTAACATTAATGAATCATTAATCATTGTTCATTAACGAATAATCAGCTCCCCAAGAGGGCAAAAGGAGATCCAAATGCAGTTTTTACAGGCAATATTAAGTTAGAATAAATTGAATGTGCTTGTTTAATGCAGTGAACATGGATGAGTGCCACTCCATCAAATGCCACAGTGAAAATGAGTATGTGTTTATGATTGAATTCTCCCTCATTAAATGTAATTCCAGACAGCAGGGGCAGGACCCAGGTTGGAATTTATAATGAGCAACTGAGACATTCTTGCAATGTTATTCCGATTTTATTGTGATGGCAAATTTCCCCCGAAGGCAATGACTGGCATTAATTGTAAAACAGGTGTTAAGGTGAATGGATCTGATGACTGTCAGTTTGAAACAGTGCTGTTAATAAGTTCCTGTGGGTATATGTGTGTGTGTGAGATAGGATGCCCACAGCTGTCTCAGGAGCATAATAAGTTAAACAAAGTTCATTATAGCTGCATCATTATGCATTCAATCATTTTAACTCCGTGGCTCTCAACCAGTTTAGCTTCAGGACTCAGATTTTAAATTGGGCACTGAAAGTATTAAAATTGTACAAAAGTAAATAAAAAAATCCCTTAAAATCAAATATACACCACTGTTCAAACTAAGTTTTTTTATATATATATATATATATATATAGAAATTATTCGTTTTTAATAATAAGAAATATTTCTTGAGCAGCAAATCAGCGCATTAGAATGATTTCTGAAGGATCATGTAAATGTCTTCCAAAAATTTTTCATCAAATAAAAAAATTACAATATAAAAAATAACAAATGCAGTATAACTTTTCTTTAATAATAATAATATTTCACAATATTACTGTTTTTACTGTATTTTTTTAAATCAAATAAATGCACTTTGGTGAGCATAACAGCTTACAAAACTTTTTTTTTTTTTTAAATATCTTACCTAACCCAAACTTTTGAACAGTAGTGTTAACTAGAAAAACTAACAATTATGCAAAAACAGCAGTGATTTATCTGTGAACTCATGGGTTTTGATCTTGTTTTTCCATGTTAGGCAACCTGTTGGCATCTGTCTCATTTGGCTGCTTTTGCCAGGTGACAAATTAGTTTGGGCCAAAATACTACTGTAAGTCAAGTTTGACTGGATGCACAGCTTTTGAAATGAACAACAACAGATATGTGAAGCATTTTGCTTTCCTTCATAAAAGCCTATTTATTTTGCTGTCCTATATGTAGATGAATTTAGCATTGCTTTTAGAACAGAGCTGTGATCAGGGTCGAGTCTCTCTCCATTATTGATTAGGATATCCCCTAAGTTGTTGTGCTTGTTTCCTGTCCTACTTCTTTTTAAAAATGCCAAAAGGGAATAAAGAATATCAAAAGAAAATGAACGAGAGCATGAGAACATAACATGCTATGTCCAGTTTTTTGGCTGAGACTCGCCAGTTAAGAACCACTGGTATAACATATATCAGCAAATAAAGTTATTAAAGCTACATGTTGTTCCCAACACAAGGACACCATGGCATATCCACATATAATTTTCCTCAATATAAACAATTAACAGATGATTTTGTAAAGCTGTTTCTAACAGCACAAATGTTTCAATGTAACACTGCTGTGATTTATGATATTCATCCACTTCTCATCTCTTGAACCCTCGTGTTCTCATGCTGTCCATTGGCAAGAGAGCTTCAGACTTTGCTCAAAGGCTTATTGAGGTTCCATATGAGATTACCTTTTACAAGGATTTTTCACTTTTGGAAGAACAGCATGCCTTGGCATCAGTTTTTTTTTTTTTTTTTTTTTTTTTTTTTTCATTTAACGGCACAAGGACCATTGCCTTGAAGCACCATTTCAGCAATACTGCTGGTGTCACCCCTTCTCATATCCTGGAATGATCCTTCTTTTGTAAAATAATGCCAAATAAATAGAGAACAAGAGAGGAAGTCTGGAAGAGGCATAGATAGAGCACTTTGGACTTTGTGAATATGTGTTCTTGACAATATATTTGACATAAAATACTCCATCCTTGTGTGGATTGCACAGCCTGAAAACTTCCAAATGCTGACAGACTTCCACTTGGAAGGAGTTAACGTTCAACTATGCAGATTGAACCACCACCTGAGGTAGATCGAGTGTCAGTTTATTATTTATCTCAAATGTCTTGCAGGGCATTTATACCTTCTATCCAATGAGTAAAAATGCAAGGTGTAAATACTCTCTAGGTTTTCAAACCTTATGATGCAACAGACCCATTATATGATGATCCCCTATATATTTTTATATTCATATCTTTAGCAAAGCTCATGGGCACTCCAGCTAGAGATTGTGACAGAGCAAGAAGTGGCTTCCAGACACGTTAACAGACCAGAGTCCAGGAGGGAGGTGGAGCGGAGGCAGAACAGGGGGAGGGATGGAGGACCAGGGCCATGAGGAAGTGAGGCAACAGGGGACTGAGGCAGACCCGGTGGAGCGGGAAGCCAAGGTGAAGCCCGTGGAGCAGAGAGCCCAGGCAGAACCAGGAGCCAAGGCGGAGCAGGGAGCCAGGGTGGAGCCGGTAGAGCAGGGAGCCAGGGCGGAGCCGGCAGATCAGCAGACCACCAGAATGGAGCAGGAGACCACCAGAATGGAGCTGGAGACCACCACAGTGGAGCAGAAGACCACCTGAGCAGGAAAGAAGACCCCCACGGCGGAGCATATAGATGAGGAAACCAGGACTGAGACTGAGACCTCGGAGAAACAAACATAGGAAACAGACAGTGTACTTATGGCCCCAAAGACCAAGGTAGAAGGCACAGAGAGTTCATCAATAGTCTCCTTGGCCGTGACAGACAGTATTAAAAGTACATTGATGGCCTCCTTGGTAGTTACTGGACAGAAAAAAGGTCCAAACATAGAAGCATTGGCTGAAGTGTTAGAGACAAACAGTTCAAAATCAGACACATATGGTAGAACTGGACAGGCAGACAGTCCATAATTCGATTCATTAGGGAAAACAGGATGGGCAGACAGTTCATAATTAGACTCATTCACTGAAACTGGCAAAACAGACAGTTCAAAATCAGATACAACAGCAGAATTTAGACAGAAAGATAGTTTAGAAACTGCATCTTTAGCCATAACAGGGCGAGCAGAGAGTTCAGGGGCAGCCCCTTTGACCAAGACAGGACAAGCAGAGAATTCAAAGACGACCTTCTTGGTCATGACAGGACAGACTGAGAGTTCATATACAGCCTCCATAGCCATGACGGGACAGGCAGAGAGTTAACAGGCGGCCTCCATAGCTGTATCAGGACAGGCAGAGAGATGAGAAGTGGATACCATTGACACCTCTGTAGGTTCTGCAGCAGATCCCGCCACCTCTGGAGGTTCTACAGCAGTAGCAATATGAGCTACAACAAACACAGGGAGTTCAGAGACGGCACTCACGGCCATAACAGAGGCATCGGGTAACAGGGAGAGTTCGATAATAGCGTCCGTGGGACTAAAGTCATCTTTGTACTGTGCTCAGGAGCTAAAAGCCTCACTAGACTAAGGTCAAGGGCTGGAGCGAACACTGAGGTTGACTTGGGAACATAAGCCCTCTCTGGGCTAAACTCGGGAACGGGAACCTTCTCTGGGCTAAACTTGAGATCAGATTCGGGGATTAGAAACTGTGTGGCTCGAGAACGAAGAGTCTGAGTAGCGGCCGGCAGGCTTGAGAGTGTAGAAACTGTGTGGCTTGAGAACGAAGATTTTGCGTAGCAGCCGGCAGGCTTCAGAGTGTAGGAACTGTGTGGCTCGAGAATGAAGAGTCTGCGTGGCTCGTGAGCATAGAGACCTTTTGTCACGGTGGTAAACCGTGATCTCTGGGTGTTGGCACTTTGTGGTGAAGTCTGTGTGTTTCGCATCTGCACTGATTAGTTTGTGGGCATCTCCGTTAATTGTCATCAGCAACAGCTGTCACTCATTACTCATTCCCTTTATATTGGCTTGTCTCACGTCTTGTGTTTGTGAGATCGTTGTTTCATGTTGCTTACCCTGTTTGTTTGGCTTCAGTGTTGTCTGTGTTGGATGTTCGTGTTTTCCCGGAACCTCATCCACTCTACGCACTTCCACTCAGCCACAAATACTTACCTTCGGCTCTATTCCCCGCAGTTCCTGTGCCATCCTCTCCTGCTGCCTTCTCACCATCATCATCCGGATTCCTCACCACCTCACCACCATCTTGGATTTTTGTCTTCCCAGCATCATTGTCTTTTCCCTGTTTGTTTATTTATTTTCATTAAAGAACCATAACTCGCTATTGTTTCCAGTCCTTCCTTCACCCAGCCGTCACACCTTTGGAATACCAACAGCTCGCACCGACACGAACTTAGGGTCCTCCATGCTGGATGCCAGCCTCGAATGCCTTGGGAGCAACTTTGTTTCTTCAAATGCAACATTCACAATGCTCTGGAACAGTGCTTCCCAAATCTGTCCTGGAGGCCCCCCTGCCCTGCACTTTTTGTATGTCTCTCTTATCTAACACACCTGTTTCCACTCATCGGCTCATTAGTAGAGACTGCAAGAACTAAACTGGGTGCATCTGATTAGGGAGACATATAAAATGTGCAGGGCAGGGGGGCCTCCAGGACAGGTTTGGGAAGCACTGCTCTGGAACAATGGAGTGGCATCCGTGAAGGCTGAAGACTGTGTCCTGACATCCCTTAAGGCCAGAGGCTCTGGCGTGGCGGCCCTGACATGAACAGGCTCTGGTTTGGCAGACTTGACGTGAGCAGGCTCTGGCTAGGCAGGCTTGACGTGAGCAGGTTTTGACTTTGCAGACCTGACGTGAGCAAGTTTTGACTTGGCAGGCTTGATGTAAGCAGGCTCTAGAAGATCAGTTGAGAGTAGTGTTGCTTTCTTCAACAAAAATTATGACTAAATATCATCGTCAACGAACCTTTGTCACGTGACGAAAACGAGATGAGACGCAATGTAAATGCTGGTCATGTGACGATGACTATAATTAAATGTATAATGCAATATTGTTGATGAATAAAAATGAGACTAAATGTGGTTTACAAAATAAAAACTACTAAAATGTCTCTTCATTTTCGTTGACCAAAATGAGACGAAACTAAATGTTATTTCATCTCATTTAGTCGCGTTATTATTATTTTGCAGTATTTCTGTTTCCTGTGTCTCACTTCAAGGGCTGCATCAGGTCACACTGCACAGAGGCAGGCAATGCCATTTCGTCAAGCCCCACTCGCGGCATTATTTAGAAGACGACAGCAAAAAAAGTTAAGCGGGATTTATACTTTCACCTGGCTCCGCTTCGCAAGCCTCCGCTGACTGCGAGCGCACCTTCCCAAATGGACGAGGCTTTTATATTTGTTGTGTTCGCCGTTGTACTATTCTTTGAAACGACAGGGGAGCGACAAGGAGTAATTGTCCCCTAAAACCGTCGGGAATCACCGGTGAGAAGTTGTCATTTGAGTTTGCGTGCACTCAGTCAAACTTCTGGCAACACTGTGATGTCGTCATATTTTCCATGCTCACCCAAGTGAACTTGCTGAAGCGTTGAGTATAAATCATCCTTGACACAGAGAAAGGGACCGATGGCTGGCCAGCCAGGGTTCATCTTCGGTAGAAAAATTAGCCGATTTTTTTTTTTATTATTGTTTTTATTTAAATTTATTTGTGTGTACAGTACTTCTAACATGTTTGGTTGTTAAATTAAATGTTGTAAATTCAAATCAGAGAGTCTTCCATGTCTGGAATGGATATATTCTTGAGTCTATAAGGTAACAATAATATAATAAGATAATTTTGGTTTCGTCTATACTGCTAGGTACTTGTAATATATTGACTGGGTTAATTAGAATGGCATTACTAAAAAGAGACTAAAATACAATTTTCATTGAATAAAACTAGACTAAAATGTCATCAGTTTTCATTGACTAAAACTAGACTAGTCTAAAAAGAGTATGAGCGTGACTAAAACTAATAAAAACTAAAATGACAGCTTCACACAAAGACTAGACTAAGACTAAAATTAAAACGGACAATTCATTAAAACACAAATTGAGACATAAAGAGACTCTAGTAGATCAGCTGAGACGTGTCGAGGCTCTGGAAGATCAGCTGAGACATGACGAGGCTCTGGGAGATCAGCTGAGACATGACGAGGCTCTGGGAGATCAGCTGAGACATGACGAGGCTCTGGGAGATCAGCTGAGACATGACGAGGCTCTGGGAGATCAGCTGAGACGTGACGAGACTTTAGGAGATCAGCAGAGACATGAGACTGGAAGATCAGCTGATACGTGACGAGGCTCTGGACAATCAGCTGAGACATTATGATGCTCTTGATGATCAGCTGTGACGTGACGAGACTCTGGATGATCAGCTGTGACATGAAATGGCTCAGGAAAATCATCTGGGACTTGACTTGACTCTGAGATGACAGCTGTGACGTGACAAGACTGTGAAATGGCCACCATGATGGGATGAGATGCAGGAATGGCAGCCATCTTGAAAAAAGTATCTGGATTGGCAGACATTTTGAAAAAAGGTTCTGGATTGGCAGCTATTTTGGGCAGAGAGTCTTCTTCTCCCACGGTAAAAAGGGAACCAACTAACAAGAGTGCAAAATCCATGATGTCCCTCAAACTATCAAAGTCCCCTCTAGGTAACAATGATTCCATTGGCACATTGAGTCCAAAACGGAACAAGTCCTTAAACAAAATCTCAACATAAAATGGCACTCGGTACGAGAACTCACAGAATAGATGGACGTATTCCTCAGTGGATAGATTCCTTTGCCGAAAGTGCAGTAGTTGATTGACTGGGTTCATGATTGGCCTGGAATGCTCAAAAAGCCGCTGGATTCAGGTATGGCTGGTGATTCTGTAATGTAGGGAGTCATGACGACGGAGTTGGGGATCCAAAAGCAAGGCTTTATTTCATAGAGCATAGTCACAACAGGCACGGCCAAACACCAGCAAACAATTACATCCAAGGCACAAGCAAAAGAGTAATCCACAAGACAGGCGATGGTCAGGGCAGGCAGCAATAAATAAAAAACAAGGTAACAGTCCAATGATCAAACACAATAACCAGGAAACACAGAAGGCAAGACAACGGGAGGCTAAACATTCAATCACCAGTAAAGTCAGAGAGTGTGTGTGCTACTTTTAAAGTCCTTCTAATGTGAGACAGCTGTGAACTGATGATGAGATCTGATAAACAACAGGTGATTGCAATTGATAATGTGTCCAGGCAGAGGATTATGGGCAATGGAGTCCGGGGTGAGTGGTAAAGGGTACAGGATGGGGTGCCCTCTAGCGGAGCTCATGGGCACTCCAGCTAGAGATTGTGACAACAACGTTGTAGAGAGCAATACATAAAATGCCTTAACATTCTGATACATCAACTTGTAGATGACCCTGTATAATTCGCTCTTCCTCTTCTTCAGAAACATTTTCTGGTTTAAACATATCTGGCTTAATTAATCCAATATTGTCACTTGCCGTTATGTAGCGGTTACTACTTCTATTAACCGTGTGAAAGTGGAGCAGGTAGTCCTGAGATGGTGTGACTGAGTGGAGGCGGAGATTAATCTGCATATTTATGATTATGTGTCTGTATACTAAATGCAGTTAGTGTGTAAAGTGTTATGGCATGAAGAAATTATTTTCATGGGAATTATGTTTAAATATATCATTTTGATTATCAAAAATGAGTTTTAATGGGAAAAGTTTAATGACTGCAGGATTTAAAGGGATACTCCACCCCAAAATGAAAATTTTGTCATTAATCACTTACCCCCATGTCGTTCCAAACCCGTAAAAGCTCTGTTCGTCTTCATAACACAATTTAAGATATTTTGGATAAAAACCGGGAGGCCTGTGACTGTCCCATAGACTGCCAAGTAAATAACATCTGCGCCACAAGGATGCGCTGATGATTTGAAAGAAAACAGAGCATCCTTGTGGCGCAGATGACACAGAAGAGCATACACAGCATACAGTGATAATGAGAGAAACAGAGGAGACCGCTGACAAAGGAATTGTTGAATAAAGTCATTATTTTTGTTTTCTTCGCTTACAAAAAGTGTTCCCGTCGCTTCATATAACCCAGATTGCACATCTGATGGCAGATGGAGTATTCTGACGACGACTTTCATACCTTTTATGGACCTTGACACTGTTATTTACTTGGCAGTCTATGGGACAGTCACAGGCCTCCCGGCTTTCATCCAAAATATCTTAAATTGTGTTTGGAAGACGAACAGAGCTTTTACGGCTTTGGAACGACATGGGGGTAAGTGATTAATGACAAAATTTTCATTTTGGGGTGGAGTATCCCTTTAACATAAATTTGTAAGAGTAAGATCAGAACAATTGCCTATATTTACTCTTAGTGCAGATTTTACCCCAGACCATTTAAAAAAAAAACATACTGCATAAACAAAACTTTTTAAATATTTGACATACAGTTATTTATTTCACACTCACTTTGTTTTATATTTCAGAATATTTTCTGCAAGATTCATGCTTTTTCCATCACATTCAAATTGTCATGCAAAAGTGTGACAAAAGCAACAAGTGACTTAATTAACAATAGCCTCATATGACCTCACAATCCACATGCTCAGTCGTACCCAAAGCATACAACAAAAGCCTCAAAACAATGGTGTCACAGAGAGGGCAATGAGTGCCTCATGGGCGATGATACTTGACATCTGGCAATCACAGTGCTTCCCTCTTCCTGCCATGGCTGCATTTTGCTAATGTCAAGAGGAAGAGGGAGACACGCAGAGAATAGTCCTCTCTGATTTGCAGAAGATATCACTTGCAAACTCAGATGCCCTTCTGCCGCTTCGATCCCAGAGGGATGTGCAACTCCCGAAATACCCTCCTGCATCTTTAATGAGAAACTGGAAAGGTATCTTATAGTCACATTGTTGACTTGTTCTCAGTCTATGTGCTTTGTGATAACCTTGACATATTTAACCTCAAAACACTCTGAGGAGTCTGGGGATTTTCAGACAGATGCAGACGCAGATGCAGCGGATGGTAAGAAGTGTCACAAAGATAAATCATAGTAAATATATTAATAGTAATAAATGGGGGTATTAAACAGATGGCATAGGTTTGATTGACAGACAGATGGTAAAGCAGATGCAAACATGTTTTTCGCCACCTGCAAAAATCTCAAAATATTTTTTGTTAATTTCACTCAGGTCTAGCAATGTCAACAAGATCCTGGGGCGAAGTCAGTGTTGCATCACTTTTGCATCACTTACGTTATTTCAGTGCAACAGAGTTTAACCAACCATTAAATACTCTGCACCATTAAATAGTGCTGTGGTGTGAGTATTTAAATTGAAAGACTGTCATTCTGTTCAGCAGAAAAAACAACTGCTTTCTATGTAAATTAAGTATAAGATTGCATCTTATTCACAATATTCTGCACTATTTGCCTGATGCTATTAATGTAAGCTATTACTACCCACAGGTGGCAGAGTAAGTTTCATTAAAGGAGATATTTCTGTACATTAATTGAGAATGCCTTTTAAATTCCGATTTACTGAACTGAACAGGATGCAGAATGGCCATTCAAATTTGAATGTAAGGAAAAGCAATTAAAATTAACTAAAATTCAAATAAATTAATATAAAAGCTCTTTCTGATTCTGATTCTTTCTGATTCTGATAAATAATTTCATGAGAGCTTTGAATGCTTGACAAAAGCAAAATAATGACTTGACAAAAGCTTGTTTGAAAGTTTTAAAAAACATTTAAAAAGCTTCCAGATAAAGGTTTATGGAATTGATTGCATTTGCAGTTTTTGAACGACTCTGTGCTGCAGGTAAAGATGATTTTTATACAAAACAGTATTAAAATGGACAAAATGGGGTGGGTCTGCACCCAGGGCCGCATTAAGATTGCACTGGTCTTAATGCGGTTATATATATCAGGATTTTTCCTGCATAGAGAATTATGAGGCAGCCGTCTCCGCCAAATTTTGTGCTGCCTCTGGTTGTTGACAAAACTCAGACAGGCAGTCACGTGCAAGCATTACTGAATTGCTTCCATTAGAGATTTTAGTTCATATTTGGAAAAATACTGATATTTTTATGCTTGATAAGTTTACTTGATATTTCTTTACACAGAATCATAATTTCTATTAATTTTCCACTGATTTGCGCGATCTGATGAGCATTAACTATTATTACGTGTTTAATAATTTAAAGATTAATTAAATTAATGTTTTATGCCTTCATTTGATAACCAGATACACAACACAGAATTTCTGAGGAAAAGGAAAACATTTAATAAGGGTATTTTAAGAATAAATGTGAATAAATTAAGTTGTTTTTATGCATTCAAATAATTAGACATGCTACAACACAGAATTTGGTATCAATAAAACATATGGTGAAAGAAAATAAAATATTTCATAGGGCCCTAAATATGTCATTTTTGTCAAACTTTTAATAAACTGATGTGACATTGTATAAGTTCCATGATTTTAATTAATTAGACATGCTTTTAAATAAGTTATTACAAACACTCGATGCTGGATTGAAGTAAATCGTATAGTAAGTAAAAACTTACTATTAATTTTATAAAAGTTAGCTCTAATGCACCTGTTACCCTGCTGCGATTGCATTTGATGATGTATCAGAAGAATTCACCTAAGGTTGTAGGAAAATATTTTGTTTTCTAGAAAGACACTTTAAGTGGATAAATGTTTATTGGTTCAATGCAATATGGACCAGGAGACTATAAGGAGTGGATAAAGATTTTCAGTTTCATGAAATGTTTAATAACCTAATATTATATGTTCACCTATACAAAAGGGCCTCTTTTAGCTGGTATGTTTCATTTAATTTCATGTTAAACAGGTTTTTTTTGTTTGTTTGTTTGTTTGTTTTTTGTAAAATGTAACTTTAGAATTGTAATTTTCTTATTTCTTTTAATATTATAGAACCTAAAACATGTTGCATGTAAAAAAGTGTTTGTTTCTGCCGGTGAAAGGGTGGGTACATTGTGTGCACATGATCAGGATGGTACCACCTTTTCCTGGAAAAGCCAGGAAAAACCCTGTATATATAAAGCTTTATACATATATATATATATATATATATATATATATATATATATATATATATAAAGCTTTAAATAGGATTTTAATCCCATGAAAAAAATTCTTAATGCACTGAAATTTCATAATTGTTGTTACCAATTTCAATATCACAAAAAAATATTACTAGCCTAAGTAAAAATAAGCATATTGAAGCCTAGTAAACAGTCACAAATTATTTTTTGAGCTCCTCTCTCTCAGAATTGCTGACATTTTTACTTTGTTCTTTGCACAACCGTTTCTAGATTACTCCAGAACGAAGTGAAGAGAGGTGAATGCAGACATACTGGGCTGTGATCACCTGATGTCCACATATCGTTCAAAAGTCAAATATAGAATAAATGCATTTGATTGGTAAACCAAATTCAGACTTTACGTTTCAGTCATGGGTCCCCTCCTTGCTCGGGCCCCACCTAGCCCTATGGTAAACACCCAGATAGATAGATAGATAGATAGACAGACAGACAAACAGAACCAGATAGATAGATAGATCCCCCGTTACCACTGTGTGTCTCATTTAACATTGCCTTTATTACAAAACCCCAAATCAAAGGTGAAAGGGCGATCAAGTCCATCCATCATCCGTCTAACAAGGACTGATGGATCTCTCCAATCAAACTGGTGACATTTTACGAATCAGCAGCTGCAGTGAACATTCAGTAGGGCACGTATACAACGCGTCTGCTGTCCTATTCAGTTGATGGCTATCCTCTTGATTCAAGTGTTTCCTGGAGAGCGGAGCAATTTTGACTTTTCTCATCAGAAATTGCGTAGTAGAAGCTGTCATACGAAAGTGTAATCATTTTCTTTAATATCCACAGGCCTATTATAATGGCACTGTCCAGCAGTGTAAAGTCTGGCAGTGTTTATCTGCTGTTTTAGACACACAAGAGCCTGCTGACCCAGATATGTGAAGGAAAACACCCATGCATAACTTAAGGTGCTACATCTAATAAAAGCGTCTTTTTCAGGCCAATAAAGTATTAACGAGGGTGCTTGAACAAGACAGGGTGAGGTGAGCGATGTTCTGCAAACCTTTGCATTCTTACGGAAAAAGACGGGTGCTTTTCAAGGGGATTTAGTTAGCTGAATGATATTTGGGTGGTTCTTTATCTGATTCAGTGGAGCATTTAGACTATCAGCAGTGTTCATGCGGTGCCTGGATCTTACCTTACATAACACGTGGAGTCATATTTCAAACCTGTAATAGATAACTTTCAGAGCCTTTGTCCATTACATGGCCATGTACATATGTAAAGACAAAATCCAATGTTGTTTCACTCATAGCATCCATCAGAATGATCAATTGCCTGCCTTTAATCTAGATAGATGTTTATGGAGGCATATATTAATTTATTTTCTTTAGAGATGATCTTTTAACGGTTTAGATGCACTGAAACATTTTTAATCCCTTTTTTTTCAAGTAAGTTGAGTTGATTTATTCTTTTGTTTTAATTTCAATAGATCTGAATTATTTTCACAGAATAAGAATGGACTTGTAATTCCCAGTTTTCTAATGTTTCCACTAATGTCAAGTTGTACTTTTTAATTTAATCCATTATATCAGTATGAAAGCAGTTATGTCAAGGCTGAACAATACATCTTGGGAGCATTATTTAGAATGGTTTGAATATGATAAATATGTAACAACTAGCATAATTTTCTTCCAAAAGTTTATTTATACATTTATAACTGACAGAGTTGCATATTTTTAAATTGACTTATACAGTATATATTTATTTACAAATATATATATGTATATATATATATATATTTTTTTTTTTTTTTTTTTTTTTTTTTTTTGTGGTAGGTTTGCAGGTAAAAATCTGAACTAAAATATCCTTATCGTTGAACCCCATAAGTTATTTTCACAATCAGATTTTCTCAGTTGGATTGCCTGCCTGTTTCTTATTTTTAATTCACACACTTTCTCATATCAGCTCCATGGATCCAAAATATATCATGCTTCATCTTTTCTCTGACTAAGGCAGTTTGAAATGCAACAATACAGTGACATTTGTAGGTTGTTGGTAATGACTTTATGTGGATTTCTGTGGCGCTCTCTCATGAGAGGCAGCATCCTGCATGTCTAATGAGCACTAGTGAACAAATAAACATATGGAGTGGATAATGAGGACATCAGTGTTTATAACACCAAGCAGTCCAATCTCACACTCTCTAAAAGTGTTGGCACATTTATGGATATTTAACATGTTTTATACTGTATACTGTATTATCATCTAACCCTTTGTGTAAAAACTGATCTCTTTTTATCAGAGTTTACCCATTATCCATTTGCCAGTGTATACACTGCGGTTTGGAATAATTAGGATTTCTTATGTTTTTGAAAGTAGTCTTTTGTGCTCACCAAGGCTGCATTTATTTGATCAAAATGTAAAAAAAGCAATATTGTAAAATATTATTACAATTTACAAGAACTGTTTTCTATTTTAATATAAAATGTCATTTATCCCTGTGATGGCTAAGCTGAATTGTCAGCAGCCATTACTCCAGTCTTCAGTGTCACATGATCCTTCAGAAATCATTCTAATATGCTGATTTGGTGCTCAGTCATTATTCATCATTTTTACAGTATTACAGTAATGCTGTTTTGTCATGCAGTGTGAAGTAACTGTACACAGAAAGCAAGAGGTCGAACACTAAAAGCAAACCTTTATGATCAAGTGCACTTTGACCTCATTTTTCAAGAAAAATGTTCTGCCTTCCTCAGGCTAGCCCATTTAGAGCACAATAGCGGATCCTGATAGAAGCAAACAGCTTTCATACACACTTCTCTATCGCTCATCCGCAGCAGTTTCACAGGATTGTGCCCTCTTCTTACATTTAAAATGAATTGTGACCTAACTTTTTCTGAGCAGCTTATACTTCTATTCAACCTCTGCTGCTATCTGTCTGTTTGAATGGGTGTTATTAATAGTGCAAAATAGTACTAGTCAAGTTAATCAAGTCAGCAAAATCACAAAATAAATGAAATGTAAGGAACCATTGCCACTTAAACAGAATATAGTTGCGGTCATAAGTTTACATATACCTTGCAGAATCTGCAAAGTGTTCATAATTTTAAGAAAATAAGAGTGATTGAAAAATTTGCATCTTGTTTTGTTTTTTTATTTAGCACTGCGCTATATAAGCTATTTCATGTAACATATGTTTACATATAGTTCACAAGAAAAAATAACAACTGAATTTATACAAATGAACCAATTCAAAAGTTCAAAAATGTTTGATTCGTACACATCTATTGTTAACAAAAGTTGCAAACATTGACTGATGCACAAAAAAGCAACATAATGCATTAAGAGCCGGGGACTTGGGGATTTGTCTACTGGGAAACATGTGTCTATCATATTTAGCTTCTGAAATGCAGTCATAATGACATTTCTACAAAACAAAATTACACACATCCATCCTTTTCAATAGTTTTCACCCCCAGCTCTTAATGCACTGTGTTGCCTTTTTGAGCATCAGTAAATATTTGCACATTTTTGTAATAGCTGTGTCCCTCAATTGTGTGAAAAGATTTTTTAAATCATGCTGTTTCTGCTGGAAAATGTTCAAATATGAAGAAGATGCTGGACAACCAATGAAGACTGTTCAGGATCTGGAAGATTTTCTAAAGAACAGTTGGTAGTTTAACTGCCAAAACAGCCAAAGTACATCCAGGTAACCTTAGAATGGGGCCATTTGTGTAAATTCAGCTATATTATTTTGCGTTTGTGAGCTTATGTAAACATCTGTTACATTGGTAAAATTATTAACATTTTGCAGATTCTACAACATGTATGTAAACATTATGTTTTATTAAAAAAAAATTGTTTACTAAAATTCTCATTATTTTAAAAAGGTTGTAAAAAAACAAATTAATAAAAAAGACTAAATGTAATTATAAATTCATAAATACTCTCCAGGGTCAGCGCACTATTCTTATTGTTGGGTCCTGATGCACACACATTATATATACATTATGTACATTTCCACTAGATAAATATAGCAGATGAGTTTGCATAGACTATTTTTATTCTTTTAACTCATTACCTCCCACAAAAACTGTGACAAACTCAGCTGTCACCACCCTTAACATTCTGTGATCTCTCTTCACATTTGCTGAAAACAGCAACTGCTGTAAGCTGTCATTTCACTGAAGCTTTTCCTTAGTATGGAACTTCACAAGCATCCGCTTCCATCTAGTCAAAGCAGACCTGGATATATAAGTGACATCACACAGCTCCCCACACACAGCTGTTAGTGATGTGTCACAGAAAAACAAATAAAATACAAACAAATACTCCCATAAACACTGACTGACATATTGTCATATTGTTGAGCAAGATTCATACTCTCAACCTCTCAGACTTCAAGAAAGAAAAGTTCCTCTGAGCTACATGCTCATGGAGGCTGTGCCCACTTAAAATCCTACAATCACCCCTATAGGTCTGTATTATATCCACGTGACAGGGATCATCCACTGTGGGCTGTGATGGGCCGCATACATGGCTGTATTTAAACCCGGTCCATCACAGCAGATCACACTGCAGTTCACTAATTGCAAAGTTGGATGTGATCCCAACAAAACCATCTTTCTCCTCAGTGACAGATAACAATTGCTAATTAATGCGTTAATATTTCCTTGTTCGGCAAGCTAGTGGAGATTTCACAACATGAGAACAAACACTGAAGGTCCATCAGTTGTGAACACTGAGCTTGCTTAGCACGTGGGTGGTGGAAACCATACAAGAGGCTGGCTGCATGCACCGCAAACAGTGCACGAATGCTTGTGTTGCCATGACGAGAGCGATAGCACAAGAAGAAGATGGTGTAAAGGCAATTTGCAACCAAACACTTGGGAGGAAGTTCTCCCAGTGGAGATGAGTCAGCTTCTTACAGAAAACAAAACAAATACTTAGATACCCAGGAAATTGAATAGAACCAAGCATGGGATCACTCCCACTTATCTGCTACTTCTGTCAAATTTTCAAAAGAGTAGGCCGCAAAGTCTGTGGTGTACAAAATGAACAGCATGTATGGTTAACAGGAAAGTTTTGGCCCAGAAAACCAACAAATGTTCTTCAAAAAATAGGTGTTTATGTCTTTTTTATTATTGTATATGAGCTTCTTCTGGCTTCATGAAGTTATTTCATTTTTTGACCTTGGCAAACTTGAAATATATACTTAGTGTGCTATGGCTCACCACTCAGTTATTATGTGCTCATCTTGCCATTTACAGTTTGCCTGAGGTCACAGAAGAGGTCACAGGTCTGAGGACTTGGAGGAAGACACTCAGCCCACTTAATAATGTCCTTCACTCTCAGAAAAAAAGGTACAAAAGCTGTCACCGGGGTGGTACCTTTTCAAAAGGTACACTTTTGTACCTTTATGATACTGATATGGACTCTTTAGGTACAAAGGAGTGCCTTTTGAAAAGGTACCACCCCAGTGACAACTTTGTACCTTTTTTTCTGAGAGTGTATTGACCTTTGCCCTTTGCCTGTCAGAGATTAAATGTTAATCAGATATTAATAGTATGAGTATAGGCTCTGTGATATTTTTTCATGCTTTTGAAATAAGTCTCTTATGCTCACCAAGGCTAAATGTCTTTAATACAGTAAATACAGAGATACTGTGAAATATCATTACATTTTAAAATAAATGTTTTCTTTTGTAATATATTTAAAAATTGAATTTATTCCTGTGATAGCAAACCTGAATATTCAGCAGCTATTGCTCTAGTCTTCAGTGTCACACGATCCTTCAGAAATCATTCCAATATGCTTGTTTGCTTTTTATCAATATGTAGAAAACAGTTGTTCTGCTTAATATTTTTGAAGAAACCTTGATAATATTTTTTTCAGGATTCTTCAATGAATAGAAAGTTCAAAAGAACATTTATCTGTAACATTCTGAAATCTTTTTCAGTTTTTGAGCAAATAAATTCACCCCTTCTAAATAAAAAAAAATTTTTTTTTATTAAAAAAAATAATAAAATACTGAGCCCAAACTTTTGAATAACAGTGTACATATAAGTCCAGACTTTCATGTGAAGTTTGCACAGTATGGAGTCTGTGCACTCAAAGTGTTCAGTATCTGTTTCCCCGAGTCATCCAATTTTTAACATTACATAACTGAAAATAACGATGTACTATTAGCAAATAAACAAGATTTTCCACACACTTTGGCAAAACAAAGAAAAATAATCTGTTGTTATTAGACAAAAACATTAGAGAAAACAAGCATACTAAGCGCTAATGCGTGTACAGTAGTCTATAGTGTTTTCTGAAGCTCTGTTGAGCAGTAATCTGTGCGATGTCTGGTGTGGTATGACTCACTGCACGGCGCTCAGTACAGACGTGTGTCAGCAACCCTGCTGCAGGGCTAAGTGATTAATTAGTCACAACAGGAGCTCTGCGCTGACAGCTCTGCCATGCAGGTTACACCTCTTTGATCGTCACTCACCGCTGACAATTCATCTCTATGAACCAGAGGAAGTCAAGGGATGAAATCAATGGGACCGGTTGTATACACATACTATCGCTTATTCTTTGACTGTCACATCACAGGAGGTAGATTGAACCGGGTTGTGACACTAGCCGCACATACATATCAAACAGCTCATTATCAGATCCTTTCAGTCTGATTTTTCTCTGATTCTGCGACCTACTGTTTGGAGAGAAAGTTTTAGAGCCTTTAGGTGTCTGTTTCTCTTTTGTTTTCAGTGGCAACTGAATCCCAAGTGACATTAGTCAGCAGTAAGCAAGACATATTATTAGGGATGACTAAGAAAATGCTGTAAATTAAGACAAAATAATGATGCAACCCTTTAACAATATTTTATTTTGTTTGCAGAAGGCGGCCAGATAAACAACATGATGCAAACGCACCCGTATCCAACCCTCAGCCAGCTGTCCCATGTCTATGAGCAACAGCAATCGGCAAAAGAGCTCAACAAATATGCCTCACTGAAGGCTGTGGGTAAGGATGCACACTCAAAAGGATCATTTTTAGCATGTCAGTGTTATACTCTAATGTGGATCTTCCCTGTGCAAAACTCATAAATTATTCCT